>NC_133620.1:100634839-100739322 GCF_048593235.1 Sminthopsis crassicaudata | reverse complement strand
TGGGTTTTAGTTTCCTCACCCATAAAATGAGGAAGTCTGACTAATGGCCGAAAGTCGCCATTTGATTTTAGAACCGTGATTCTGTGGTACTGCTCATTTCTTTCCGACCAGCTACATTCCTTTGGATTCATGCCTTCAGGAAATCTCATTATCAGAAAACTCATCCTTCAAGATTCATCAGCCTTGGTACTCAAGGCTGCCCCCCTAATGGAGAACTGGACAGTAGAGTTAAGGACTCCTCCCAAAAACTCCATTTAGAGTCATCTCTTCATTTCCCATCAGCTCTACTCCTTGGATTGGAGTCCATCATACTGTCCCTTCCTCCACCCTTCTCCCTCTCCCCTTTTAGCCTTTTTTTAGTGTGTTGCTTCTCTCATTAGACTGTAAGGTCACTGAGGGCAGAAACCTTTCTTTTCTTTCTTGTATTTGTATCCCCAGTGCTTAGCAGAGTGCCTGGCACACAGAAGACATTTAATAAATGTTAATTTACTGACTCACTATACTTTCACTGTCTTCTCAGTGTTTTGAACAAAGTATTTTTGAAAAGCTTTTAAAAAATTATAGAAATGTGAACTATTATCATTAGATCTAAGTGCTAATAGTAGAAGGAATGCTGGAGGGCACACATCCCCTCTATGTCTCTCTTACTTTTTTTATTCACCCTGTGGTGGCCTGAGGGAGACTCATTATTATGAACCAGAGGCAAAAGAGAAGCCTCCTGCCTTAGCCAACTCCCAAATAACCAGCATTTGTCATTGTCTCTTTGTTTCATAGTGTCCCTGCTATGTTTATGTGTGTATTTGTGTGAAATAGACAGACAGACACAGACAGACAGAAACAGAGAGACACAGAGAAAGACACAGAGACAAAGAGATAAGGGGAAAGAGAGAGGGAGGAGGAAGAGAAAGAGAGGAAGGGAGGGAGCGAAGAAGGGGGGAGAGAGACAGAGACAGAACAGATAGAAAAACAGAGACATAGAGAGACTGAGAGACAGAGAGATAGACAGACCAACAGACAAAGACAGAGAAAAAGAGACAGAAACATATAGACAGACAGAGAAAGAAACAGGGAGACAAAGAGAGTCAGAGAGAAAGGGGAAGGGAGAAAGACAAAGACAAAGACAAAGAGAGACAGTCAGAGAGATGGGGGAAGGAAAGACAGAGAGAGGAGAGAGATAGAGAAAGAGAGAGAAAGAAAGAAAAGGGGAAGAGAGAGAAAGAAAGAAAAGGAGGAAGAGAGAGAAAGAAGTGTTTCCCAAATATACATAATATTGAAGTAGGATCTGAATTCAGATACCCAGATTCTAACTTTATTTTAACTACTTATGATGTTGATTCAAGGTTCTTTCCCCCAGTTCTTTCCCCAAAGAAATTGTCTGGATGATGGGCTTAGAGCCATAAATAGAATGGACTTTAAAAGTCATCTAGTTCAACCTCAGCATGTCACAAATGAGGTCACTGAGATCAAGAAAAATAACTTGTCCAAATTCACACAGATAAGTAACCAGAATCCAAATCTTTAAGGCAAGTCACTTTCTTCTGGCAAATCGCTTCTTGTTCAGTCATTTCAGTTATGTCTTACTCTTCGTGACCTTATTTAAGGTTTTCTTGGCAAAGATATGCAGTGGTTTTGCCATTTCCTTCTCCAGCTCATTTTACATATGAGGAAACTGAGGCAAACAGGGTTAAAAGACTTGTCCAGTATCACACGGCTATCCAGGCTGGATTTGCACTGAGAAAGGTGAATTTTCATGACTTGACTCTGGCCACTTTGCTACCCCAATCCTTTTCTTAATGACAATTGTGTAGATCTTGGCCATACACAAGTTGTTGAGATACCTCTGATGATGGGATAAGTATCTAGTTTTGCCTTCTGAACTTAGGCCAAGGTATTTTATAATAACCACATAAAAAATCATCAGAATCGTAGCATTTATATAGTATGTTACACATATTATCTCATTCATTCCTCAAAACATCCTTTTGAGAGGTAGGTGCTATTCTTATTTCTATTTTACAGTGAAGAAACTGAGGTTGAGAGAGATTAAGTTTTTTGTCCAGGGTCAAACAGTTAGCATCTAAGGCAGTGTGTGAACTTCCTGATTTGGACTTCCTGACTCCCAATCCATCATTCCATGGGCCGTGCCTCACAAGAACCTCTTCCATACAATCAGTGGATAGGCAGGATTTGCTACCATTTTAGGCAGCAGAGTCAGATTGATCCAAAAAGCCAAGTTTTGTGGGCCTAACTCTTCTTAAGAGTCTGCTTCTGTTGTACACATTCTCCTTCGTCTTGGCTCCTTCACTATTCCATTTTGTCTGGAATCCACCTCAGCCTCCAGGACAGGATCACAGATTTAGAGACCCTGGATTGAATTCATTACTCAATTGAGGAAAAGTTGTTAATAAAGTGAAGTAGTTTGCTCAGAGTCCCATAGCTAGTATCTGTCAGGATTTGAACCCAGTTTCCCACATTTAAGTCTAGTGGTCTATCTTTTACACTACTGCCTCTTAAAGAACCTTTCATACTATAAGCTTCCATTCCCTTGTAATATCTCACTAATTTGCAACCCCCTCTCTATGACATAGGAGATAATCAGGTACTTATGCACAAGACTCTATCCCTCCCAGTGAAATACCTGACACGATATCAGAAAACTATCTTATAGGACTCACAATGAAAAATGCTATCCACATCTAGAGAATAAAGTGATGGAATCTGAATGCAGATGGAAGTGTACTATTTTTCATGTTCATCATTTTTTACATTTTTTTTAGTCTGTGTGTCTTCTTTTACAACATGACTAATATGGAAATGTTTTGTAAAATTGCACATGTATAACCTATAACAAATTGCCTACTCTCTCAGGTAAGGGGGACGGGAGGGAAAGAGACAATTTAAAACCCAATTTTTAAAAATGAATGTTAAAATTCTTTTTACATATCATTGGAATAAATAAAATATGAAAGAAAGGAAGGAAGGAGGCAGGGAAGAAAGAAAGGAAGGAGGGAGGAAGGAAAGAGAGAGGGAGGAGAAAGAAAGAAAAATGAATGAAAGAAAGAAAAAAAGAAAGACAAAGAAAGGAGGGAGGAAGGAAGGAAGGAAGGAAGGAAGGAAGGAAGGAAGGAAGGAAGGAAGGAAGGAAGGAAGGAAGGAAGGAAGCAAGGAAGGAAGGAAGGAAGGAAGGAAGGAAGGAAGGAAGGAAGGAAGGAAGGAAGGAAGGAAGGAAGGAAGGAAGGAAGGAAAAAAAGAAAGAGAGAGAGAAAGAAAAAAAAAAGAAAGAAAACCATCTTGTGCAGGACTCCAGGTATTTCTGCACTTTCAATCTGGGAGAAAGGACAAAATTAGCTTAACTAGCTTAACTGGATGCCTCTTGTTGGATCACCAATCTTCTTTCTGAACATCATCTCATCTGAAGTCTTGACATCCCATATCTTTTTTCTTCCAAAAAAAACCCAGTTAAATCCTTGTCTCTCCAAAGATTATGATCTGAAAGTATTCTTTGCCTCCTCATTCCTGTTAAGCCATAAGCCTTCCCATATGTAAGTTATAATAGTCTGAATAAATAAAGGTCTATTGCTTTCAGTGTAGTTGGCCTGTCTCTGTTGTGGAAACCCCCAAGTCCTCCCAAAGGAGCTACAATATACTATAATAATGATGGGGAGGGACAAAAGGTAGAAGAAAGAAGAAACAATGTGGTCCAAGTTAACATTTTAGTCTGCAAATAGAAAGCGGCATCTGGAAGATATGGCTCCTACTCCTTAACCCCTCTTCCCCCACTCTCTGGTAGGGAGGGAACTGTATTTGAAGTCAGTGATTGTTTCACTGGGACTATGTCTCTGACCTGTCTTAGAGCATTCCAAGCTCGTACTTGTCTGATCAGTCAGTCGGACACATTGTAATTTGTCTCTAACAAAGTGATGCCATTTTGGTGCTACTATTACCCCCTCTTACAAAAAAAAAGAAACTGAGGCTGGAAGGAGGTGAAGTGATTTTCTCAGGATCACAAGCTAAACAGGTATCTAAAGAAGAATTCAAAATCAGGTTTCCCTGACTTCAAGCCCCACACTTTTTCCACTGCCTTACCTAACTACCTTTAATTTAGACCAAGGAGTAACAAGACTTTAGACATCTTTTCATCTAATCTTGTTTTCCTAATGCAGAATTGATGCCCAAGTGTCTTTCCCAAAGTCACAAAGGTAGTAAATAACAAAATTCCAACAGATTTTCTGATTACAAGTTCAGCATTCTTGACACTTCTTATCCCTCACATGTTGGAAGTATTTAATAAATTTTGAATTGAAAACCATGGGAGGGCAAAACTAGGAGATCCCAAAGTCTACTGGTCTAAAGGGCTAATAATCGATTTTAAATATACAGCACTTACACGCTGGGAGCTAGTGCTTGATTTTCATCCTCATTTTAAAGAGGCTAGGATATGATTTGTCCAGGGTCACGCATGGAGTGTTAAAGTTGGCATTCTCATCTAGATCTCTGATGTCTTCAAGCTGCATTACCATTAGACCTTGCTGCAGGGAAATGATTAATTGACTCTGAGAATAAGAAAGTCAGAAAGAGGTACAGAGTAAAGCCAAGAAAACACCAGGGAATAGGGAGCAATTGGTGACCAAGAGTTGAGCTCACACCAGGAACTGGATAATAATCATTTCTTTTCATGGCCATGGCATGTGGCTGTGCCCTTTCTTACTCAGTTGTGACTACGAAACTGTGGGCCAATCCATAGAGAATGTCAGTAAGTCAATCAGCAAGAATTTCCTAAGTGCTCAGATTTTGCTAAGTACTAGGAAAATACAGAAAGGCAAAAAAATATAGTTCTTGCCCTCACAGAGCTTACATTCTAAGAAAGAAGAGAGCATGTAATAAGTACATACAAGATAAATTCAGATTATATGGAAAGCAATCTCAGAGGTAATGCACTAGCTGTGAGGCTGGAGAGCACCATGAAAAGCCTCCTGCAGAAAGAGGAATTTGAGATGATTCTTGAAGAAATCTAGGGAAATCTACAGGAAGAGTGAGGAAGAGGGTGAATCTAGGAATCAGAGATATCCAGTGCAAAATGATGAAATGGGAAATGGAATGACTTGTGTGAGGAACAGAAATAGATCAGTATAGGTGACCATGCACATGTGTAATAAACACAAACAATATGAAAGAAGATTAGAAAGGCCAAAAAGGGTAAGGTTATAAAGAACTTTAAATGCCAAATAGGGGATTTAATATTTTAGCTTTCAGGTACCAGGGAATAACTAGTTTATTGAGTATAAGGATAAGTTCACATGAGCAAATCTACACTTTTGGAAGATCAATTTGGCAAGGAGACCAAATTAAAGACTTTTGCAAAAGGCAAGGGATGATCACCTGAACTAGGGCGGGGTGGCTATATGAGAGGAGAATAGGGGACATGTAGGAGAGCTATTTAAACATAGGAATGACAAGATTTGGGAAAGGATTGAATGTGTGGGGTGAGCAAGAGTAAGGAATTGGTATTTCTTGGACCATACTAATCTCAGAGCTTTTAAGACTTATAGAATTTGAGGGTTAAAAGAGCTCTCAGAGGTCATCTAGTTTATTGTTGTTCAATCATTTCAGCCATGTTTGATTCCTTGTGACACTATTTGAGTTTTTCTTGGTTCTCCAGCTCACTTTAATGATGAGAAAACTGAGGCAAACAGAGGTAAGTGATTCACCTAGGGTCACACAAATAATATCTGAGGCCAGATTTGAACTCAGGAAGATGAGTCATTTTAACTCCAGCCCCAGGATTCTATCCACTGAACTACTTAGCCAGTCATCTAGCATAATCCATGCCCAAAAGAAAGTCCCACTATTACACGAATAAGAAAGTTATCTATAGGACTGGATTGCAACCCTAACCCTTCATACTGATGAAAAGACAAAAGTAAGATTTAGATGCTTTTTCAGTCTCTGCCTGAAAACCTCCAGTTGTTGAGCCTAAATATGTCTCTTTGCAACATTGATCTTGAGTATGTTGATGATGATAGCTAGCATTTATATAGTATTTTAAAACTGGCAGATCATTTCACATATTGTTCTCTCACTTGATCCTTCTAATCATAGTTTTGTTTTGTTTTTTTTATTCTGTCCTCTCAAACAGAAAAAGTCTAATCCCTTCTTTAAATGACAACCCTTCAAATACTTGAAGTCACTTATCATGTCCTCCCTCCTACTCTTTCCTAGGCCGCCATTCTTGATTCCTTCAACCAGTATTCATATGGCATGGACTCAAAACCCTTCACCATCTTGATTGCTCTCCTTTGGATGCTCTCCCACTTATCAATGTCCTTCCAAAAGGACACATCAACTGTCCTTTAGCTGAGTTCCCCATCCTGTCCTTGTGACATCTTACAGCCTAAACAGGAGTGACAGCCAGGAAGAACCATTAGGAAATTAGAGTCCTATTGTGAAGGATAAGTATTTGTTAGCTTAAGTGAGGCAAAGGGTCACAGCTCTTCATGTGAAATGATTACTTGAGCCTAAGTCTACAGAGTGAAATTGCCATTCTCTTGTGGAAATTATTATCACTCACTGGCAAGCCTTCACTAACGATTCTAATACAGACCAGATACTTTAGTTCAGGCAAATGATTAGAATTGCCAGTGGGACTCTAAATCATTAATTTCCTAATTGATCTTCCTTGTTTGATAGAGATAGGTTCCTTCAGTCTTTAGCCTTGACAAGCACAGACTAGCAACTACATACTCATTCTTTCCACTGTTGGAGGGTAGGACCAACCAGAAATAAAGGCTTAAATGGGTGAATTCCTGAAGGGTGTGATTTGAAGGGCACTGGAAGGTCATTGTGCCCTCCAAATATTTTCCCCATGCATGCCTAAATTTTACCATTAGAGAGTCATTCATTTGGACATTACCTTGTACTCGGAAGGTTTCTTTATAAAATGCTCCTTAAAGGATGATTTTTTTTGAGAGGGGAGCTGAGGAACCTGTGATTTCATCTCTATAAGGAATATGACATTGTGAGAAGGAAGGAAGGAAGGAAGGAAGGAAGGAAGGAAGGAAGGAAGGAAGGAAGGAAGGAAGGAAGGAAGGAAGGAAGGAAGGAAGGAAGGAAGGAAGGAAGGAAGGAAGGAAGGGAGGAAAGAAGGGGGAAGGAGGGAAGGAGGAAAGAAATATTTATTAAGCATTTACTATTTGCTTCTTGTTGTTGTTCAGTTGTTTCCAGTCATGTCTGACTCTTTGTGAGCCATTTGGAATTGCCTTGGCAAAGATACTGAAGTGGCTTGCCATTTATTTCTCCAACTCCTCAGATGAGGAAAAGGGACAAATTGGGTTAAGTGACTTATTCAGGATCACAGAGCTAGTACGTATCTAAGGCCAGGAAAAGTCTTCCTGACTTAGGGCCCAGCACTCTCCCCACTGTGCCACCTAGTTTCCCACTATGTCCTAGATACTGTGCTAATAGTATCTCATTTGATCCTCACAACAAGGCTTCAGGGTAGGTGCTATTATTATCCCCATTGGCTAGATGAAAAAACTGAGGCAAACAGAGGTGAATGATTTGCCCAAGATCACACAGCTGGTAAATGAGGTCAGATTTAAATTCAGGTCTTTCTTAACAACACTTCCAGTGCTCCATTCTCTGTTCTACCAGCTATCTGTATTCTATTCATTTATATTAATGCACATGAGCAGCTTTTTTTTTACAAGTTACAGTTGCCCACATTAAAAGTGAAACTTGAACCCAGGTCCTTCTATTCTGAGGTCAGCTATCCATCATAGCTTAGGGAGGATATCACACTTAATACCTCATATCTTAGTGTGAATCAATGGATCAAATGCTTTCTTTCAGAACAGGTAAAAGTGGAACTTCTCCAGGACATAATTTAAGAGTAAAATAAGGTAGGCGTCAGGAGTTTGGAGTCAGGAGTTCAAGTCTGGCCTCAGACACTTACTAGATGTGGCTAGTCAGGGGCCGTCACTTAACCCTATCTACCTCAGCTAAATCATCCACAAAATAAACTGGAGAAGAAAATGGCAAACCATTCCAGTCTTTACCAAGAAAACCTCAAATAGGATCATGGAGAGTCAGATATGATTGAAACAACTGCACAACAAGTAGATTTAGGTAGAGGATGGTAAGAGGTTAGTCACCAAACCAAATGAAAGGAACTGGGGCTGTTCGTCTTGGAGAAGAAAAGACTCAGAGGTGAGATAAGTATTGCCTTCAAACATTTCAAGGGCCTCCACAGCCCAGATGGGCAGGGAATGCCTTGATGCATTTCATGGAGCTTCAAAGACTAGGACTAGTATCTGTGAGTAGGAGTTACAGGGAGGGAGGCAGGCTTTGGTTCTCTGTGAAGAAAAACTTACTAACAATTAAAGCTGTTGGGAAATAGAATGAGTAGCTTTTCAAGGTAGTAAATTTACTATGACCGAAAGTACTGAAGGAAGAAGAAGGAGAAGAAAGAGAAGGAAGAGGAGGAAAAGAGGAAGGAAGAGAATGAGGAAGAGGATGAGGAAAAGGGGGAAGAGGAGGAGAAGAAGAAAAGAAGTTATTTTGTGATATGTACCTCATTATAACTCTATGAAAGAGGTAGTATTAGAATTATTAATGACATTTTATTAAAGAAACTATCATCCAAACTTACTCAAGGTCAAATATAGACTCTGATATTTACTAGCTGTATGATCCTGGACAAATCATTTAACCTCTATTCATCTATAAAAAGAGGATAATAAATATATCTATTTCATGAGGTTGTTGAGCAAATCAAATGAGATAATATTTGTAAATGCTTAGCATGGTGTCTAGACACAGTAGATGCTTAATAAATGTTTGTTTCCTTCTTCCAAGTTCTTATGTCAAAGCTGGCTTGATTCTATTACTTGTGTTCTTTCCTCTGAGCCAGTGGTTCACAATCTGCGGTTGGAGGACTCCCAGAGTGAGACTGGAGATGGAATAAAAAGTTACTGCAAAGGATTCACTATATATTCACTCACAGAGCAATCATTTTGATCTATTGGGGAGGATGGCAAATTCAGATTTGTTATTTTGTCAGGTTAGGGAATTCCCAGAGTGGAAATTCATTCCGCTGTTTCAGATAAACAACTTTATAACTTACAGTATTAGAGAAATACCTAGAACACAAAGAACTTAATTGACTTGCTCAGGGTCACATAGTAAAGCAGGTAGGTATCAGAAGCAAGACTTGAACTTTGATCATTTTTACTCTAAGGTCTTCCTTTGTTCTTCTACCAAAACCTAATTTTTTAAAACTCTGACAAAATATGCAGTGTGATTCATTATCATAAACAAACAGGCATACCTTCTGTAGATAATAAACAATGTCTCACACATATTCTGTGTATTGATATTTTCAAATATATATATATAATTGCTGTTGTGATTTATAAATATAATACAAATTTACTTAAAAGTATTACTGAAGTCATAGGCACATTTTGTCATCATATGTTTGCATCTTTTTGCAAATATAATGATTTATTAAAAACAAAACATAAATGGATTTTTTAAACATCTGCTTACAAATTTTGGTCTAAATTGCTTTCATAGAAAATGCTATAGCCAGACATTGTCGTACAACCAGATATGTTGTACTTCCCTGATTTTCTTACTGAATCATCAAGATGCTCTGCCTTCTCCCCAAATTCCAAAATAATCAATGTAAGGCCTTGTGATAGTTTAAACATAAGTCCATGTAATAATAAAAATGAGCTCACCAATGCCTCCAACACACAAATCTGTAATGGGGGCCAATTTTGTTTGAATTAAAGAGGAAGACAGAGAAAAAATCCCCTCCCATCCCAGAGAAGCTAATAGTGTTTATTTCAGGCTATGGCATATAATAAGCACTTACTAAATATTTGTTGGGTTGATTTGCTGACAGATGTAATTCTTCCCAAAGGGCACAAGATAGATAGTTGGGAGGGGTATCAGACTTTGGAGAATTAACCTCATCTGAAACAAAGAGCCTCCTGTGGTAGCAAATAATTGTACATATTGGAATTTTCTTCTGTAGTAAGATGTTGGTTATAAGGAATTCAGAGAAATTTAGGATGATTGTAGGCACTGATGCAGAGTGAAGTAGTCCAGTGGAGAGAACAAGAGAACAGGTGACTACAATCCTGTAAATAAAGAGAACATGACAAGAAAGCTAAATTAAATACCAGAAATAACCAATCTTCAGAAAAGATAATGAAATGCCTCCTTTCTCTAGCAGACCAGGAGGATGGAGCCGTTTGACTCTGGAAGCAAGTGAAACTGAGTCCAGGATTTTTGTTCCATGACTTATGGACAAATATCTCAGCTTTTTCCACTGCCCAAAATATCTGGAGGAAGGGCTCCACTGGGTGCCCCTCCCTCCCCACTGAGAATTTCTTTTTTACCTTGTCATGAGTGTCAAGCTGGCCGGGCCTTCCTGGGACACCACCTGCGTCCAACTCCACAGTAATGCTTTCATGGTGACATTAGCCTCCTACACACTGGAAGAGGTCAGAAAGCTGAAATAGCTTCCTTTGTAGGTTTCCATTGAAGTACCCGGTGAACAAACTTAATGGGAGTCTGTAGTGTGACATGACTGCCAAGAAAGTGAATGACAGCTTGAGTTGAATTAGCTTCCAGATATAAGAAGGTGATACTCCCTCTGTACTCTGTCCTGATCAGACTACATTTGGAGAACTGTGTTCAATTCTAGGAACTATAATTTAAGGAAAATATGGTTAACCTGGAGAGCACTGAAGGAGACCAAGGATGGTGAAGGGCCTTGTGTCCATGTCACTTTATTCTAAACTGAAAGATCTGGGGACATTTAGTCAGGAGAGGAAAAGAACTAGGGAAAACAACATAGTTCAAGTATTTGAAGAGTTGCCTTTTGGCAAAAGGATTTGACTTGTCATATTTGGCACCAGAGGGCAGACCCACAAACGATAGGTGGAAGCTATAACAGATAAGACTTCCTAATATTTTGAACCATCCAAAAGGAGAATGGGTTGCCTCTTGAAGTGATGGTTTCCCTTCATTACAGGAATTCAAGAAGAGACTGGATGGACAATTTGTTGGGTGTGTTATAGCAGGGATTCCTTTCAGATGTTGGTTAGACTAAAGTTTGCTTCTTGGGTGCTTCAGTAAAAATTCACAAAGTAAATTGTTTCAGATAGTAAGATCTCTGAAGGCAAGGATGTTCTTTTTCCTCTTTTTGTATCTCCAGCACTTAGCACAGTTCTTGGCGTATAGTAGGTGCTTAATAAATATTGATCGATTGATTGATCTGTTCTGGTGTGTAGGAGGCTGATACCAACATGAAAAACATTAGTGTGAGCTGAAGCAGGTGGTTCGCCTGTTCCATTCCAGCTCAAAAATTCTATAAACAGCTTGCTCTTCTCAGAGGCCTTAGCCTTCCTTTCCCAAACCAAGCAAGCCTAGCAGCTTTGTTAGTTTACTTTGGCCTCGCTGGCAGAGGAACTATGAGGGAAAACAGCCAAAGCAGTCACTTCTGCAAGGTCTTGCCCCCCACCTCCACCTCCACTTCTAAGTTCCAATACAACAGTCATCCTGGTTTTTAGTTTTTAGGTGGTTTTTTTTTTTTGTTTTGTTTTGTTTGGTTTTTTTATATTTATGTTTTGTATTCCCCCCCCCCAAAAAAAGGATGTTAATATGTTAATAACACAATTATGAGCATGTTGGGGGTGGAAGGGAGCTCAGAGAAATTTTCTGACTTTTAAAAAAGGTTTCAGAAGTAACATGGATTAGCGAATAGAGGGATGGCCTTGAAATTAGATAGACTTGTCTTCTGACACATACTAGCTATGTAACAAAAAGGGCAAGTAATTGTGTAGTTCTTTTCTTTTTCCTTTTCTTTATTTTTTGGTGAAGCAAGGGGGTTAAGTGACTTGCCTAGGGTCATACAACTAGTAAGTGTAATGTGTCTGAGGTCAGATTTGAAATCAGGTCCTTCTGACTTTGGGGATGATACCTTATTTACGGTGTCCTATCCACTGTGCCATCTAGCTGCCCCAGCAACTGTGTAGTTCAGTGGAGAGATTTTGTAGTGCTGGAGACAGAAAATGTGGGTTAAATCCTACTTCTGATTATTTCTAGCTATATGGCTTCAGAGAAACCATTTAACTTTCCTGGCTCTTGTCTTGATGTACTTATCTATAAAAGGAGTTAGAGTTTCTGAGGTCCTTCCTAGAGCTGTGATTCCATGGCTATGTTCAAATACTAGTTCTTCTACTTGTTATCTTTCTGACTCTCGGCAAGTCACTCTACCTCTGTAGAGGTCCCATAGTTGTCCCATTTATAAAATGGGCTAGACAATATGAAATCCCAGGCTTCTTCTGGTGTTTTGGTAGGAACTTAAGCTACAAATTACAGGTGAATTGCTTATCTGTACCCATGGAGGGAGCTTTTTCACAGAGAGCTCTCCAAAGTAATGAAATCACAGCTTCAAATAAACACAAAGGTGGTTTGGGGACTGAAATGTGACCCAGGCCTAAAATTTCTAACTGACCACTAGATGGCCCAAGGCTCAGCACTGGCTTCACCTCAGATAGGAGTCTACAGCTGGACGGAGCCAGAACAGTGGCAGCCCATCTGAGGTGTTACAGGGATTGTGGCTAGTGCCCCTGTCCTGACAGCTGTCAAGTTCCAGCACAGAATCATCTTCAGCTAGGAGTCCTGCTGTTTATGACCCAGCTCCCAACTCCCAACATAATCACAAGACTATTAATTAACTGTGAGGGCATTTAAGAGCAGCATGTAGAGCTCAGGGGATGGGGTTACCAAGTCCTACTATAGGTAAGTCTCCTTGCTGGCTGTCTCCCTGCACAGATTAACTAGATGTTATGACATGGCATATTGGACCTGTATTTAGGAAAGTCAGAGTCCAGATCCTGTCTCAGACACATTTACCAGCTGTGAGAGCCTGGGCAAATCACTTAATTTCTGCCTCAGTTTTCTCACTATAGAAAGGGGATATTAATTGCACTTATTAAAAAAAAAAAGTTTATTGTGAGAGCCTCGCTAAATAATGCACATAAAGCACTTTGCAAACCTCAATAGTACAGAAATGCTGACTAGCTAGATATTATCATTTTATTTTGAAGAAGCTAGAAAAATGGTTTTTTGCTATCACCTTTCATGAACATGAGGCCTCAGCTTTATTGTCAACCATAGCTTACTTCCCTGAATCTGGGTTTTTTTTTCCTTTTTGGTCTGATTTTTCTTGCAACATGACAAAAATGGAAATAAGTTTGAAGAAATTGTACATATTTAAACTATATCAAATTAATTGTTGTTTTGGGAGGAAGAGGAAGAAAATTTAGAACACAAAGTCTGACAAAAATGAATGTTGAAAATTATCTTTACATGTATTTGGACAATAAAATAAAAATTGAAAATTGTTTTAAAAGGTTAGTGACTTGTTCAATGTCACCTAGCTGCTCCAGGAAAGAAGAAAGGGTTGGAGAAGAAGGAGGAAGTCGGCAGCTTTGGAATGCTTAAAACTCCATGAGACATCAAAGACACTAGGTTGTCCATTGCACCTCAGGGCCATCTTAACTTTTGGGACTTTGATGACTCTGGAAGAGAGAGTGAGGTTGACCACTTTGTGCAGCTCTGTTTCACTTAAATCCAATTCACGCACAAGTCCTCTCCCCAGGATATCATTGGTCCTCTTTGAAAATGAGAACAAATAACAACAACAAACAGTAGAAACTGCTGCAAAGGGAGCTTTCTGTCCAATCCTGATACTCTCCCTGTCTTGTTGTGTGACAGAATTAGATCATTCAACCTTTCAGACTTGATTTCCCTGCTGAAACCCAGGAACATTCCACTTGGTAAGAATGAGACAATACAGAGACAATCTCTGTAAAAGCTGTTAGGAACTCCTTTGGGAAGAGCATTAACCAAACACAAGGAATTACCCACTTGACATTGAATTCTCACAGATTTATAAAAGTTGCTTGAATGCCAGCATAGAATTGTCTCTAAATATAACTTCTCCTTACCATAACCTAAAGTAAGGCAATAGAATTTGTTTGCTTCCCCTTTGCTTTAAGGAGATTTCAGTGAGAGACTGTGCACATTCCCCTGTTGAATCCCTGGCCACCTTTTCCTCCCCCATGAAACTCTGGATCATATGTCTGCTGCTGGTCATTGATAGGAAAAAGGAAGTACTACCTCTTCCCAAAGTCTGGGGAGAGATACTGGGTATTTTTTATCTATGATAGGAATACGGAAAGAAATGATTATATTTGCAAAAACTAACTAAAATATATTTTCTCATTAGATAAAGAATTTCCCCTGAAAAAAGAACATGAAATTTCCCTGTTGCTTCAGCCGTGTCCTCCATTCAGATGATCATTTCTCATTCCTCCACATCCATAACTCGGACCCTACTGATGGCCCTCAGATCTGATAGGTTAGCTTTGTCTTTGCTTGGGGAGCCCCAGCCTCTAAACTCATTCTGTACCTAACTATAGTAAGTATTCTCCATCACCCCTTTGTGCATTGTCTTGCCTTGTTACAATGCCATCTCCTTGAATGCAAGAATTGTTTCCATTTCTTGTGTTTGTGTAGTGTCTGTTACACGTTGTTGTTCATTCAGTCACTTCAATTTTTTTCTGACCCTTGGACTTTCCTTGGCAAAACTACTGAAAGTGTTTGCCATTTTTCTCCAGTTCATTTTAAAGATGAGGAAACAAGTAATCAGGGTTAAGTGATCTGTCCAAGGTCTAGAAGTGTCTGAGACCAGATTTGAACTTGGGTCCTCTTGATTTCTGAACTCTCTCCGCTGTGCCACCTGGCTGCCTGTGGACCACATAGTAAGGGTTTAATAAGTGTTTAAATAGTTTCTATGATTCTAGATATTGTTCTCTGCTTAACTCACTATAAGGGCTAAACTAATCTTCATTAAGGATGAAGACAGAATCATACAACCAAGATAAGATGTGGTAGAGTGTTACATGAGCATGGAATAGTCACTTAGGTTCTCTGAATCTCACTTTCCTCATCTGTTAAGCAGATTGAGAGGAGGTGGAGGTGATAGTCTGAATAGAGGTCATGGCTAAAACAACAGGGATATTTCATACTCTTTAAGGGAAATTCTTTATTTAATGAGAAAATGTTAGTTTTTACAAATACAATAATTTTCTTCAGTATTCTTAGCATAAATAAAAGATTTGATAGATAGATAGACAGATAGACAGACAGACAGAAAGATGGAAAGATAGATAGAAAAATGATACCAAAATAGACATAGTGGGGTGAGAAAGACAAAAAGCTGTAGATAGGCAAAAAGATAGACAGGCAGACAGATAGTTAGATAGGCAAAAAGAAAGTTAAAGTGATAGATAAATAGACTTATAGATGAAAGGTAAAAAGACAGACAAAAAATAGATAAATAGAAATACATATAGATAGATAGAAAGATAGACATAGATGAATAGGTAGACAGAAAGGTAGATAGGTAGACAGAAAGATAGATGATAGATAGATAGATGGATAGGTAGGTGGGCAGACAGACAGATAGACAGATAGATAGATGATAGATAGTCATCATAATATGTGCCACACAGTGAGGATCAAATTAGATATAATATATTCAAATGCTCCTGCGATCAAACTGATTTAGGAGCTTCCTTCTCTCTCCAATCCCTGTCAGCAATGGAGCTTACAACCCATTCAGGGCTGCCCATACCGTGTGACTCTTTTCCATGTCCTTCCCTAAGCTCAGCACAGGGGAAGCATCCAGATGTTCCTACATTTCTTCTGAAAAGAGTCATCAATGCTCCAGCAGAGTATTCTGGTCTTCTGCCTGTCATCCCTTACTCTTACCACATAACCAGCCCTTCTTTTGCAAGACAATTTCTGCAAGATTTCTTTTACTTGCATTTTTCTTCAGATTTCTTCCTTCATTTTATGCTGCAGCCTGCTTATTTCATGAAAGAACTTCTTCTTGCCCTCTGTATGATCTTAATTTTTTATTATTTGGAGACTTTGTTTTGTGACAAATCTATATGCAAACCTTAAAGTGTTACATAAATGTTAGCTATTGTTGTTATTGTTGTTATGCCAATCTTGACTACTTTCCAACCATATTCCCAGCCATCTCTGATTCTGGCTTGTTTCCCCAAAGCACTCTGCTTTATTTCTTCTTTCTAATCAATGTACAATTCAACACAACAATAATTTATTAAATGACTACTATATCAAAGACTCTGTGCTAGGTGCCAAGCATATACTCAACAGCAACAAAATTCCTGCCCTCCAGAAGCTTACTCCAAGATGGATGGGACTTAAGATAACCTAATACCTCAAAAGGAATCCCTTCTAGCACATCTCTAAGAAATCTTGGGAACATCACTAACACCTAAGATAATTCATTCCATTGTTGGACAACTCAAACTGATAGGAATTTTCCCTTTTCTTTGACTTCCTTCCTCAATTTTTACCTGTTGCTTTTTTTCTGATCTTTGGGGCTAAGCAGAATAAGTCTAATTTCCTACTGATAGTCTTTCAAATGCATAAGATAATCACTCATTCTTTTTAAACCTTTTTAATAATAATAATAATTGATATTTATATTATACTTAAAAGTTTGCAAAACATTTTCCCTACATTATTTCATGTGAGCTCCACAATTATTCTATGGGTAAATGCTACAAATAATATTTCCATTTTACAGATGAAGAAAAGGAGATTCTAAATGACCAAGTGTCTTATCTTAGGTTATACAGCTAGTTGATATCAGAGAAGAGGTTTGAATCAGGTCTTCCTGATGCCCAAGATCTGTACTCTAAACATCCTTCCACACTATCACTTTAAAAGGCTAAAGTTCTAATTCTTTCAGTCTCCTATGGTATTATTTTGCTTCCTTTCATCATATTGTCATCTAGACTCATTCTAATTCATCAATGTCTCTTTTGAAATGTGATGAACAGAGATCTCAACCTTGCACTCTCAGAATTAGATAAATCAAACCACAAAATAAATAAGAAAGAAGTCAAAGAGGTAAATAGAATACTAGAAAAGTTTGATATGATAGATCTTTGGCTAAAGCTAAATGGAGACAGAAAGGAGTATACTTTCTTCTCAGCAGTTCATGGAACCTATACAAAAATTGATCATACACTAGGGCATAAAAACCTCAAAATCAAATGCAGTAAGGCAGAAATAGTAAATGCATCCTTTTCAGACCACAATGCAATCAAAATTACATTTAATAAAAAGCCAGGGGAAAATAGACCAAAAAATAATTGGAAACTAAATAATCTTATACTAAAGAATGATTGGGTAAAACAGCAAATCATAGACATAATTAATAACTTCACCCAAGAAAATGACAATAATGAGACATCATACCAAAATGTGTGGGATACAGCCAAAGCAGTAATAAGGGGAAGTTTTATATCTCTACAGGCCTACTTGTATAAAATAGAGAAAGAGAGGGCAACGAATTGGGCTTACAACTAAAATTGCTAGAAAAGGAACAAATTTAAAACCCCCAGACAAACACAAAACTTGAAATTCAAAAAATAAAAGGTGAGATTAAGAAAATTGAAAGTAAAAAAACTATTGAATTAATTAATAAAACTAAGAGTTGGTTTTATGAAAAAACCAACAAAATAGACAAACCTTTAGTAAACCTGATTAAAAAAAGGAAAGATAAAAAGCAAATTGTTAGTCTTGAAAATGAAAAGGGTGAACTCACCACTAATGAAGAGGAAATTAGAACAATAGTTAGGGGCTACTTTGCTCAACTTAATGCTGATAAATTCGATAACTTAAATGAAATGGAAGAATACCTTCAAAAATATAGCTTGCCCAGATTAACAGAGGAAGAAGTAAGTAGTCTAAATAGTCCCATCTCAGAAAAAGAAATAGACCAAGCTATTAACCAACTTCCTAAGAAAAAGTCCCCAGGACCAGATGGATTTGCATGTGAATTCTACCAAACATTTAAAGAACAACTAACTCCAATGCTATGTAAACTGTTTGAAAAAATAGGGACTGAAGGAGTCCTACCAAATTCCTTCTATGACACAGACATGGTACTGATACCTAAACCAGGTAGATCGAAAACTGAGAAAGAAAACTATAGACCAATTTCCTTAATGAATATTGATGCTAAAATCTTAAATAAAATATTTGCAAATAGACTTCAGAAAATCATCCCCAGGATAATACACTATGACCAAGTGGGATTTATACCAGGAATGCAGGGCTGGTTTAATATTAGGAAAACTATAAGTATAATTGACCATATTAATAATCAAATTAATAAAAACCATATGATCATCTCAATAGATGCAGAAAAATCATTTTATAAAATCCAACATCCATTCCTACTAAAAACGCTTGAGTATAGGAATAAATGGACTATTCCTTAAAATAATAAGGAGCATATATTTAAAACCTTCAGTAAACATCATATGTAATGGCGATAAACTAGAACCTTTCCCTGTAAGATCAGGAGTGAAACCAGGTTGCCCACTATCACCATTACTTTTCAATATAGTACTAGAAACTCTAGCCTCGGCAATAAGAGCCGAGAAAGAGATTCAAGGAAATGAGGAAATCAAATTATCACTTTTCACAGATGACATGATGGTATACTTAGAGAACCCCAAAGACTCTGCTAAAAAACTATTAGAAATAATTCAGAATTTTAGCAAAGTTGCAGGATACAAAATAAATCCACATAAATCCTCAGCATTTTTATACATTACCAACACAATCCAACAGCAAGAGATACAAAGAGAAATTCCATTCAAAATAACGGTCGATAGTATAAAATATTGGGGAATATATCTACCAAAGGAGAGTCATGAATTATATGAGCAAAATTACAAAACACTTGCCACAAAAATAAAGTCAGATTTAAATAATTGGAAAGACATTCAGTGCTCTTGGATAGGCAGAACGAATATAATTAAGATGACAATACTCCCTAAACTAATCTATTTATTTAGTGCTATACTAATCAGACTTCCAAGAAACTATTTTAATAACCTAGAAAAAATAACAACAGAATTCATATGGAACAACAAAAGGTCGAGAATTTCAAGGGAAGTAATGAAAAAAAACTTAAGTGAAGGTGGTCTAGCTGTACCTGATCTAGAACTGTATTATAAAGCAACAGTCACCAAAACCATTTGGTATTGGCTAAGAAATAGACTAGTTGATCAGTGGCATAGGTTAGGTTCACAGGGCAAGATAGTGAATAAAAATAGCAATCTAGTGTTTGACAAACCCAAAGATCCCAAATTTTGGGATAAGAATTCATTATTTGACAAAAACTGCTGGGAAAACTGGAAATTAGTATGGCAGAAGCTAGGCATGGACCCACATTTAACACCACATACTAAGATTAGATCAAAATGGGTCCAAGATTTAGGCATAAAGAACGAAATCATAAATAAATTGGAGGAACATGGGATGGTTTACCTCTCAGACTTGTAGAGGAGGAAGGAGTTTGTGTCCAAGGGAGAATTAGAGACCATTATTGATCACAAAATAGAAAATTTTGATTACACCAAATTAAAAAGTTTCTGCACAAACAAAACTAATGCAAACAAGATTAGAAGGGAAGTAACTAATTGGGAAAAAATTTTTACAGTTAAAGGTTCTGATAAAGGCCTCATCTCCAAAATATACAGAGAATTGATTTTAATTTATAAGAAATCAAGCCATTCTCCAATTGATAAATGGTCAAAGGATATGAACAGACAATTTTCAGATGATGAAATTAAAACTATTTCCGCTCATATGAAAAAGTGTTCCAAATCACTATTGATCAGAGAAATGCAAATTAAGACAACTCTGAGGTATCATTACACACCTGTCAGATTGGCTAAGATGACAGGAACAAATAACGATGAATGTTGGAGGGGCTGTGGGAAAACTGGGACACTGATGCATTGTTGGTGGAGTTGTGAAAGAATCCAACCATTCTGGAGAGCAATCTGGAATTATGCCCAAAAAGTTATCAAACTGTGCATACCCTTTGACCCAGCCATACTACTACTGGGCTTATATCCCAAGGAAATACTAAAGAAGGGAAAGGGACCTGTATGTGCCAAAATGTTTGTGGCAGCCCTTTTCATAGTGGCTAGAAGCTGGAAGATGAATGGATATCCATCAATTGGAGAATGTTTGGGTAAATTATGGTATATGAATGTTATGGAATATTATTGCTCTGTAAGAAATGACCAACAGGAGGAATACAGAGAGGCTTGGAGAGACTTACATCAACTGATGCTGAGTGAAACGAGCAGAACTAGGGGATCATTATACACGTCAACAATGATACTTTAGGAGGATGTATTCTGATGGAAGTGGATATCTTCAACATAGAGAAGAGCTAATCCAATTCCAATTGATTAATGATGGACAGAATCAGCTACATCCAGAAAAGGAACACTGTAAACTGTTATTTTTACCTTCTGAATCCAATTCTTCCTGTGCAACAAGAAATTCGGTTCTACACACATATATTGTATCTAGAATATATTGTAATATATTTAACATGTATAAGACTGCCTGCCATCGGGGGGAGGGGGTTGGGGGAGGAAGGGAAAAAATCTGAACAGAAGTAAGTGCAATGGATAATGTTGTAAAAAATTACTCATGCATATGTACTGTCAAAAAAAAGTTATAATTATAAAATAAAATAAAAATTAAATAATTTTTTAAAAAAAGAAATGTGATGAACATTCCTTTCTGCAAGCTTCCTTCCATCAACCTTCTTTTTAAAAATGTTTTTGGGACATCCAGGGTTAAATGACTTGCTCAGGGTCACACAGCTAACAAATATCTGAGACTGGATTTGAATACTGGCTTTCCTGGCTTTAGCTCTAGGGTTGTATCCACTTTGTCATCTTTCTGACCCTCCATCAACCCTCCTTAAAGATGTGGAAACTTTAGGTATGGAAAACAAAAAAAAAATCCGATTTTTTTCAGTTTTGCTGACTTCCTCCCCTCTTTTGTATAAGGTTCAGAGTAGGGGGAGGTGGTACAACTATTATGGGAAGTGTGGAGTGATGGGAAAATCAAGATCATCAATAAAACATGATCAAATAAAAAAAAACCAGAATGTAGTTCCCAGAACTGAACACAGTATTGCAGATATATTTGATCAGAGCAGAAGATGATGGAACCTTCACTACTCTTATGCCTCTCTTAATGCAGCCGAAGATTGAACCAATTTGGGTTGCTGGAAACATTGTTGACTCATAATGAGTTTGCCACTGACACAAAGTAGCCATATTGCTTACCCTCATTCTGTGCCCTGGAAAAATATTGGTCCCTCATTCCCTCAACCACCAGCACCTTCCCTAGGATATTTCCTCCCATGTATACAGGATATGTCTTGTATGTACAGTTATTTGCATGTTGTCTTCTCCATCAGAATGGGAGATCCTTGAAAATGGAGACTGTGTTTTTGTCTTTCTTTGTAGCGATAGGACTTAGCACAGTGTCTGACTCAGGAGATGCTGAATAAATGGCCGTCAACTGATTGCACTCCACTTTTCTGCAAATGCTCCTCCTTTAAACCGAGACCCAGTCCCCTTAACCAGCTCTACTCACGGTGACTCCAAGAGAGGGACTCTTCCTGGAGTGTTTCCCATCTACATTGGCCTCCACACTCAGAGAAACTACATTTCCACCAGAAATCCCTTTTCTTCAACTAGTATGTTCCAATGTGTGGATGAACCAATCTGTACCTCCTGGCTTTCATGCATCTCCTAATAGCCATTTGCAACACAGCCCATCTGTACCTCAGATGAAAACTTTATCCCAGAGGCAATAACTGCTTTGAGCAGACATGGGAGTTTCAGGGAGACTGTCTATCACCTCCACGATCCGGGGAGAGAACAGTGAATGTGAACGGATCTAACATGTGTTTTAAGAGGAATTCAAGGAAAAGCTCCAGGGTTGGGTGGGGGCAGGGATTCCGGAACTACAACATGTTCCATATGATGGGTAGGAAGGTGGCCAATCCAGTTCAGGGTTCTGGGGCCCTGCCCCTAACATCCTTATTTCTCCTGGAACAATGGCCAGGTCCGTAGCTCTGGCTGTGATAACATGATTGCAAGACTCTAAGTATGTCATTTCCACTTCTCAAGCTCTATTTCTTTATCACTAAAATGAGAAGTTGAGATTAGTTGATCTGTTAAATTATATGAAGCTTTGACCTTTGTCTCTGATGGAATAAAAAGATAGTACCAGCTGCTACTGCCCCTACCTTTCTCCCTGTCTTCCTAACCCGCCCCCCCCAGCAGTTTACATTCTGCTCAGCATTAGAGTTGGATGATTTATACAAATCTTATTCCTCCTGAAGGTAACAGCCCAGATGAACCTTTATTATCCTGGCAGACACAGGAAATTTGATGCTGGCACTGATGGCAGATTCTGTACCCTCCCTCCTGCCCCCCACCTGCTCCTTCTGAATGGCATCTCAGAGCTGAGACTGAGGAAGCTTCCTGCTAGGGAAGATCCAAATCTGGGTGAGAACAAAACACAGCCCACCCCAGAGAGAAGGTTCTAGGTGAAATCAGGAATAGTAATAAACCTCCAACAAAGTGATCTGAAGCCCCAAAATTCCCAGTATGAGGATGGTTCTTTACCATATGTTTGCCTTAGCACTCCAAACCTAGAATAAATTTTTCTTCACTTACCCTTCTTAGTATTCCTAGTTTCCTTCAAGACCCCCAAAGTTTCACACACACACACACACACACACACACACACACACACACAGTCTCCCCCTTTTTAAGGGAGAAGGAATATTTTCCTTTTTGTTTGCATCTTCATTGCCTAGCTCAACACCTGAAATCTAGCAGATGCTTAATAAATTCTAGTGGATTTATTGACCCATTCCCAGATCAGGTACCCCAGTGAAAGGGGACTTACTACTTTGCAGCACAGGGGACTCCTGAAAACCAGCATGGGGAGGCCTAATCTTTTCTCCTCACCACTGAACAGTCATGTCCCAGACAGAAAGAAAGCCTGTTTTGAAGGGAACAGATGGTCCAGCTTTTTGCTTCCCTGGGGACCTTGGGGAAAGGTGTTTTCTTGTTGGCCTGAGAGGTCCTGCAGAACCCAAGGGAGGTGTGATCTAACACATCTTCTGGGAGAACCCAGAGGGCCCCTCCACCTCCGGCTCCAGGGCTATTCCCATCCACTCTTTAACTTGGGTGCTACTTATAGAAGACAGGGTGGTCATGGTAACCAGTTTAACTAGAATGTGGTGGAGCTGGGGGCGATGATGAGGGGGAGGTCTGACACCGTAAAAAGCCAGGCTCTATCATTGCCTCACGTGCATCTTTTTTTGGCACTTCCATCAGGATCCTCAGATTCCATCTGGGGAACAATTACAGCATTAGTTACTACTCATGGGCAAAGGGATTATTCCATAGATAAAGCACTGAAGTGAAGACCATTGTTCAAATCTGGCCTTAGACACTAATTATTTGTGTGACCCTGAAAAAATCTCAGTTTCCTCACCTGAAAAATGGAGATAATATTAGTACCTGCCCCCTAGGGTTGTTGTGAGGACCAAATGAGATATTTGTAAGTATATGCTTGGCATATGTTAGGTATTTAATAAATGCTTTTTTTCCTTCCTTCTTACCTGTCTATAGCATCCCTGACAAGCAAATACTCAGTCTTTGAAGACATCAAAATTAATCAATCAAAAAGTGCCTAGTGTTGGCCCAGCTCTAGACTCGGTGCTAATTGGGGAGTAGGGAGGATATAAAAATATATATTCCACAATGTCTCTTTTTTCACAGCTGGAAATCTCAGTGAAAAACAAGCTCTAGAATTGAGCATATAAAATTACAAAAAAATATGAGGCACATAGAAAATCAAGAACCACTATACACCTCTCAGATTGGCTAAGATGACAGGAGAAGATAATGATAAATGTTGAAGGGGATATGGGAAAACTGGGAGGGACACTAACACATTGTTGGTGTTGTGAACTAATCCAACCGTTCTGGAGAGCAATATGGAACTATGCCCAAAGGGCTACCAAACTGTATATACCCTTTGATCCAGCAGTGTCTCCACTGGGCAACAACAAATTTATTCGACAATCAACTCTGATGAAAGTGACTCTTTTCAACAATGAGGTGATTCAGTCCAATTCCAATAGACTTGTGATGGAACAAGCCATCTGCATCCAGAGAGAGCAGGTTATGGGGATTAAATGTGGATTATAACATAGTGTTTTCATCTTTTTGTTGTTCTTTACTTACTTTTTTTTCTTTCTCAATTTTCCACTTTTTGATCTGAGTTTTCTTGTGCTGCATAATAAATATGGAAATATGTATAGAAGAATTGCAGATATTTAACGCATATTGGATTACTTGTTGTCTAGGAGAAGGAGTGGGGGGAAGAAAAGGAAAAAAATTTGGAACACAAGGTTTTGCAAGGGTGAATGTTGAAAACTCTGCATATATTTTGAAAATGAAAAACTATTATTTAAAAAAGAAATGGAAAAAAATAAAGTAAAAAAGGTGTGCAAAAGAGATCAAAAAAACAATTTACAAGAAAGTAAAGATGTACGCTCATGAATATAATTTCTTCTACTAATATATATACTTTCTTAAACTAGTAATTTGTTATATATTTTGAATCTTCCTTGATGTTCTGCTGGGCACATGCCAATGTTGTCTTTTGTATTCTTTTTCTATTTTTCTTATTCTTTTTAAAAAATAAAATAAATTCTAAATTTAAAAAGAGCTGACCATGGCCTTCATTTATTAAGTATTTGCTATGTGCCAAAAACATGCTAAATGCTTGGGTTACAAAGAAAGGAGAAAACATTATCGTTGACCTCAAGAAAATGATATTCTATATCCAAGACAATCCCACAGAACTCGTGATAAAAAATGCTATATTCATGTTCAGAGAAAGAACTGACAAAGTCTTAATGCAGCTTGAAGCCTACTTTTTTTACTTTATTTTTTCTTGGTTTGGATTTTTGGGGGGTCTGTATTTTCTTTTGCAATATGGCTAATATGGAAATATGTTTTGCATGACTGTGCATGTATAGTCTGGATCAAATTGCTTGCCTTCTCAGGGAGGGGTGAGTGGAGGAGAGGGGGAAAGAATTTTTAAAAACCAAATGTTAAAAATTGTTTTTACATGTAATTGGAAAAAAATAAAATGTTTTTAAAAGAAAATAATGTTCTAATGAAGAACTAAGCAAGTAAATTACTATAAACCTATACGCTATATTTGGAAGGTAATCTCAAAGGAAAGACATTGGAATCTGGGCACCAAAAAAGGTAGAGAATGATGAAGCTGGCTGAATAGAATAGCTGGGAAAAGGAGACAACATTAGGAAGGGCCTAGGATGGCCACTAGTGTAGCACTGAGTAGAGAGACACATATTCACGCATCCACAAAGATTGCTTGTACAGAGAATGTGTGTGGTCAGGGCAGGCACACAAGTGGAAGGGAAATTTTACTGAAAATATTAAATTTTAATGTCTTAGGATGATGTCATTGATCTGCTTTCTGCTGGGACTATTCTTTACACCTCTGCTACACACCTTTTCTACAATCCATTATTGGTGTTGTGGTTAATAAGCCTCTCAGCTGCAGGAAGAGGTTACTCCTTTTTCAGTCACTTTTTTAGCCTCCCACCATTTTTAATTTATAATCTTTAGCTGGGTTTCTCTCTTCAGGTTCAACTGGTATTCTGTCCATCATCTACTGAAGAATACTTCTGTTGGTGAGCCCCTCCCCAACAGAGAAGGGCTCTAGCTCTATTCAGTTATCTCTCTCATCCAACTCTCAGCTAATGGTCTCTCTTGGCCAGGCTGCTTACAGAAAATATTACATACATACCTCAGTTAAGATCATATCTATTCCTTGAATTATTTGTTCAACTGTCTCCTTTGAATTTGTTAGTTTAATTCCCATCTGACTTATGGTCAGAAACACATTTTATATCTTAATCTTATCTTAAGTCTCCAAGCCGGAGCAAGTATTCTCATGGCCCAACTTCCTTGAACATAAAAAAAAAACTATGAAATTTGGGTGAGGAAACTTTTATTTTCCAGTTAAACTCCCACCTCCATCCTGCTTTTCTGTTTTATGAAATTTAAAAAGCCTGGATTAATGAGAGAAGACTGAAAAGACTTACTGGCTTTTGTCCTATTATCCACAACTTGAAACAAATTACAACCTGGTCTGTTTTTTTTTCCCCCAAAATATACACTAGTGGAAAGAGAGGAATACAGCAAAGTTATCTGGATACAATGAAAGATTAAGAACACCCCCCTTCATCCATGGCCTCTTCTATTGCTATCTCCCAAGACACATTTCTACTCAATAATGATTTTATTCATTTTTCACTTACATGCCCTTCCTCCATCACTGACCAAAATCAAAGCTATTTGCTAGTAACCTAAAGAAATCTTGAAGGTGAAAATTACCATAATGATCTAAATTCTAGGCATCTTTGAACATAGACCACACCCTACTACATGGTGTCTTTGAAAGAAAAAAACATACATAACTATCTACTGAAAATAACTCTGCAAAATAACCATATAAAAATAATTTACTATGAAAAGTGTCTTGCTTTTTTTTCAATTTAATAAAGGTGTTTTATTCGTTTTATCATCATTTCTCTCTTCATCATCACTTTCAATATTATTTTCTTACTAAGAATGTGATTAAAAGCCCCCTCAGGTTCTATATAAGCAATATGGGAGGAGGGCAAGGAAAGGAGAGTCATATATTTGAATAGATAAAAAGTATATGCAGCTGACATAAATAAGAGCTGTGAGAAAATACTCCCTCTCTACCACTTTGCAGAAGTAGGAAGTCTGCAAATGTTGCACATCGCATTTATTCTCATTTTTTTGATGTATTGATCAGTTATGTTGACTTTTTTTCCTCTTCTTTTTCTTTTTTTGTCTTAAAACATTATTTATTATATGAGATGACTTTTTGGAAGGAGGAGGAGAGACACTTGGGAAAACTATAATTCTGTTTTTTTTAAAGACATTGATAAAAACTCATTTTAAAAAAAAGTATATGTAATAAGTCACCATATCCAACTTGACAAGGCTAAATTAACATGGTGTTTAGAGTTCTAATCCATTTCTCTCTTCAAGACATTTTTAATAATTTGTAATCCTGTTCTTATTCCTTGAAAATAGTCCTTTCTTGCTGGACTCCAGATACGTATCAATAAGCAAATCATCAACAAGCATTTTAAGTGTCTCTTTTGTGTCGACTGTGTTACAGGCGAATGCTAAGAACAGAGAATATAAAGAAACTTAAAGACAGAACCTTCTCTCAGAAAGCTCACCATCTACTGGGAAAAATTTCTTGACTTCACTTGAAAAGGCTTTCCCTATAACCATCTGACCATTGAAAGCCACTCTAGTGACATTGGAAGTAAGTATCTCTTCCTTAGTCCTTCCTTCCTAAGGGCATGTGGTATGAAGAAGAACTCTGGAGTAAAAGTCAAGAGGCACACTTTCAAGTCCTGCCTCTCTCACTTACTAGCTGGAAGACTTTGGCCAAGTAATTTCTCCCCTTTAGATCTCATTTTCCTCATTTATAAAATGAGGGAAGAATGAATTAGATGGACTCTTTAAGGTCTTTCCTAGTCCTAATATTATATGAAGAGACCCCTCCAATGACTGCCCTGTCATTGAGCAGCTATTTTGACCAATTTCACTCTGGACAAAAGATTTCCTCCCTGGTGTTCATTATAGCCTCACCCTAACTTTAAATCTGAATTAAATTCTCTCTGTCTCTGTTTCTCTCTCTCTTTTTTCCTCTTCTCCCTTTCTTTCTCTGTCTTCTCTCTCTCATTTCTCTCCTGTCTTCTTTATCTCTCTTTTTCTCTTTCAAATCTCTCTGTCTCTCTGTGTCTCTCTGTTTCTGTCTCTCTATGAGAATCTCTCTCCCTCTTTTCCTCTCTCTCTGTCTTTCTCTTATCTCTCTTCTCTCTCTCTCTCTCAACTCTCTTTCCTCTCCCCTCTTTCTCCTTTCTGTATCCTCTCTTTCTAATTCTCTTCTTAATATTAATAACGGTTATAACTGGCATTTATCCATTTATTTTTGCATTAAGATCTGTAAAACACTTTAACTATATGATCTCATTTTACAATCCTGTAAAATAAGCACAGCAGGGATTTTTATCCCTTTTTTTTTCATAAAGAACCTGAGGCTCCAAGATGTTATACAATGAATAAGTTTCAGAGTCAGGGATCTGAATCTCAGATTTCATGACTCTTAAGTTCTGTGCTCTTACCACCAACCTGGAAGATCCAACAGTGATCATGTTCCATGATCTTTAAAGGTAATATCTGCTCTTTTTGCTACATATAATAAGAATATATTTAGTCCACACATATAAGATTATACATATAGAGGCATCATGGTCTGGTGCACGAAACAGCAGACAGATGTTATCAGGAGCATCAAGATTCAAATCTTGCCTCAGACACTTACTGATGGACTAGTTCTATGTGTGTTGTTGGGTAGCCACTCTCAACCTTGGTTTCTCCCTCTTTAAATGAGAAGGTTGGACTCAGTGACCTCTAAGACTAACTCTAAATCAATGATCCCATCATCAAAGGAAGTGGCATTTGTCAGAAGGAAGAGAACATTTAGGGTTTGCAGGAGTTGCAAAACAAAAGTCTTGAATCAGGAATCAGTGGGAAAGAGTTGGAATATATATTAGATTCATAAGATCTTAAGATCCATAAGAACCTAAAAGATCAGTTGGTCCAGAGGTTCTTAACCAACATTCTGTGAATTTTTTATTACTCTATTTCAGCATCATTGATTTCCTTTGTAATCCCATGTTTTTCATCTTATTTATTTAAAAGTATTATTCAGAGAGGGGATCCATAGGCTTCACCAGAATGTCAAGGAAGTTCATGACACCAAAAAGGTTAAGAACCTCCTTATCTAGTCCAACTCTTTCATTTAACAGAGTCACAGAAAGATGAAGTGAGTAGTGGACTGAACTTAATAGAAGATTTTAGAACCTAGTGAGAGGATAAGTCAAATAAATTGAAGGGGGAGCACACTGTGTTTAATAACATCATCACCATCACCATCATCATCATCCTTTTTTTGCTCACCTGCTCCCAATCCCAAACTCTCTTCAGGCAAATGAATCAAAGAGGATTGATACAGATTTTTTAAAATGAGAAACTCTGTTACAGACTGATAACTCTCTGAATTCCTGGGAAATGCAGAAATGGAGCTAAGCATGAGAAACTAGAAACATCCACACAAAAGGAGACACCAGTATTTATACTGTCCTTAAACTTCTGTGATGTCATCTATTATTAGAGGGAGAATTGTTTTTACTAGTAATGTGAATATATTTTAAAATGTAAATAGTTTTTTATTGATTTCTTTTGTTTCCACATCACTTACAATTCCCTCTGTATTCTTCCTCAACCCCTGCGCAGACCATCATCCCTTACAACAAAGAATACAAAATAAGGAAGAAAAAAATGAGCAAAACCAAATGGCACTTTGAAAAAGTCATACATTATATACAATGTTCCATGCCCATGACACATTCACCTCTGTTTCAGAGCAAAGTTTGGGTTTTTTGTAATTGTTTTTTCCATTTTTAGTGTTATGGCTATTGAATATATTGTTTTCCTGGCACAGCTTACTTCATTTAACATCAGATCAATCAAATCAAACATTAATTAAGTGCCTATTATAAGTTAAGTACTATTCTATGCTCTGGAGATAAAAAAACCAGTCCTTGCTCTCAAAAACCTCAGTCTAATGGAAGAGACAACAAACCAAAAAAGCCAACATGCAAAAAAATCCAAAGCCCAACAACCAATGTGCAAACAACACATATATAGGATAACTTGGAGTTAATCTCAGAGGGAAGGTATTAACATGAGAAAGGCTTCTTGCTGTGGTTAGGATTATACCTGAGACTTCAAGAAAGCCAAGAAAACCAGAAGGTAGAAACAAAGAGGGAGAAAATTTCAGATTTGTTGTTATTGTTGTTGTTATTTCCATTATGTCTGATTCCCCATTTGAGATTTTCTTGGCAGAAATACTAGAGTGGTTTGCATTTCCTTCTGCATCTCATTTTACAGATGAGGAAACTGAGGCAAACAGGCTTAAGTGATTTGCCTAGGGTCACAAGCTAGGAAGTATATAAAGTTGAACCCAAGTCTTCCTGATTCCAGGCTAGGCACTGTATCAACTGCATGAGTCAGCTGCCCCAGGTACATGCACTGATTCAGGAGATAGTAAGTTGTACGAAGAACATTAAGGAAGCCAGTGTTGCTGCATCATAAATTACATACAAAGGAGGAAAATGTAAGAAGACTGGAAAGGTAAGAAGGTGCCAGCTTATGAAGGGCATTGGTTTATAGGTCTCTCCAGCTTTTCTGTGCTTATTATTTTCTTTCTTCCTTATGATGCCATATTATTTCATTACATTCATGTACCCACAATTTATTTAGCCATAGGGGGAAAAATTCTTTACCAAACAAAGCACAGAGGCAATTACAGAAGATAAAATAGATAATTTCTATTATGTGAAAGTTAAAGGCTTTTGTACTAACAAAATCAATGTAACCAGAATGGGAAGGGAAATAGTCAATTGAAAAAGAAATTGCATCAAGTATCTCTGAAAAGGGACTGCTATACATGATAGATAGGAAAGTAACATAAATATATAAAACTAAAAGACATTCCACAACACAGAAGTGGTCTAAGGATATGAACAAGCAATTCTCAAAGGAAGAACTATAAACTATTAATGACCATTTGGAACATGGATCCAAACTCTTAACAATAAGGGAAATGAAAATCAAAACCACTCTGAGGTTTTACAATGAATTCGTAAAAAAATATATAAAAGAGGATTTGGATGAAGGCAGGCACCCTAATATACTATTAGAGAAGTCATATGTGATTCAGAGCAATCATTCTGGAAAGCAATTTGGAAATATTTAAGAAAATGGTAAAATTGCCATAACTTTTGACACAGATTCTAATGTTAGGCTTTAAGAAAGGTGATGTGATGAGAAGAATGGTCCTATGTGTAACAGAATACTCATAGCAACACGTTTTATAGTAGCAAAGAACTAGAAATGAAATAGATATTTGTTGATGGGAGAATAAATAAATTGTGGTACAACAATATAATGGAATATATATTACCATATATATGGAATTACCATAGTTTAAGAAATGATGAGTGAGAATTCAGAGAAATATGGGAAGGCAAATAAGAACTGAGGTAATGTCAGCAAAACCAAGAAAGCAATATATACAATAATTACAATAATATAAATGGTGTAGTACACAATATAATCAAAGAGAGATTTATGGAATTATAATGATCTTGACCCCAACGAAGAATTTTGAGAAAATACTCGTCTTTCTTTATTGCACAGGTGGAGAACTGTGGTTGAGGACCATGTCTTGGTTGCTTTGTTAGTTCTGATGATTTCTTTTCCCCTCACTTCTTTTCCTCCTTTGTTCTAAAGGACATAGTTTTCTGAGGGTCATTGGTTAGTTGGTTGGTTGTTGTCCTTTGTTCTTGAAAAGGACCAAAATGACATCCTTGTGTTGGGGTGAAGGTACAGTGTGTCCTACTGTGGCTGAGCAGAACTATATGAACTTGGAAGGCTCTACCACAGCCTGGGCACAAATAGTCAATATGAACATTTAGAGTGGAAATGTCTCCAAATTTGCACATCTCAGATTTCTTTTGAGCTACTGTAATTCTACTTTGCTCATAGAGCACATTGTCTTTTTTAATAGAACATGACATGCTGAGTAGTCCTGTGCCAGTGTCTCCCATGTCACACACAATTCTTCTGAGAGACCTTGAGAGTGTCCTTGAACCACTTCTTCTGACTTGCATGTGAGCACTTGCCTTATAGAGTTCTCCAAAAAATAGTCTCTTAGGCAAATGTATATTTGCCATTTGGACAACATTGCCAGTCCAGTAGACTTGCATTCTCTGCAGTGTTTGGTAGTTTAGCTCAAAAAAAAAAACCCCTCAGTGTCTAGTATATTTTGTTGCTAATTGAGCTTCAGAATTTTCCTAAGATAATTCAATGAAACTATTCAGTTTCCTGGCACGGCACTGGTGTGTACTACCCAGCCTACACTGGCATACAACAATTAAGTCAGCACAATAGCTCTCTAGACCTTCAGATTGGTAGTCAGTTTAATACCTTTTCTCCCCCTCACTTCCCTTCAGAGCCTCCCAAACACTGAACCAGCTTTGGCAATGTATGTGTCAACCTCATTATCAATGTGTAACGCTCTGAAAAGTATATTGCCAAGTATATTTATCCCCATTCAAAATTTTTCCATGTACTGTAACTGATGGTTATGGATAGTGTGGTACTGACTGGTGGAAGACCTGTGTGTTTTTTCAGTGTAATTGTTAGACCAAAATTAGCACAAGTAGCAAAGAATCAAGCCATACTTTGGTGAATGCAGCTTCAGAGGCTGCATTAGTGCACAATCATCTGTGAACAACAACAAAAAAATCATTTACCAATTCTCCCTCCATTTTAGTCTTGGCTTATAGCTTTTTCAAATTAAATAATTTACCAAGGGTATGGTAGCTGACTTTCTGGGAGGGAAAGGAAATGATGGGTGGATATATTAAAAATTCAGGTGAATAAAAGCAAAATATATTGGTAATTTTTTCCTCATTCTTCTGGGGTATACCAGGTTACACTTTCACTGGAATAATATTAGTGAGAAGAAAGATCACTGTATTGTGAAAAACTTCCAGAGAAGATTTTTTTATCACCTTAAAGCAAAAGGACCTTCATCCAAAGCCTATGGCTGAAAAACATATATGCATACTTAGATATACAGAGAGAGAGAGACACCAGACTGATAGAGACAGAAACTGAGAAATAGAGAGAAAAAGGGAGAGAGAAAGAGGGAGAGAAAGAGAGAGAGAGAGAGAGAGAGAGAGAGAGAGAGAGAGAGAGAGAGAGAGAGAGAGAGGAGAAGAGAGAGGGAGGGAGGGAGGGAGGGAGGGAAGGAGAGAGAGAGAGAGAATTTGGCCATTATTTTTCAGAAGCAAAACTAATTTATAAAAGTATAATGTTATAAACGGATCAATTGAAAGAGATGGAGAAGAGAAGATAATCTCAATATGCTAAAGCTATCTTTTAAGTATTAGGTAGGCTGTTACATGAAATTAGACTTGTTCTACTTGGACCCAGAGGGCAGGGCTAGAAGTAATAGGTAGAAGTTGCTTGTAAGAAGGGTAAAGGAAAGACTTGATAGGTCAAACTTAAGAAAATTAAGAATATGGGGCAGCTAAGTGGCTTAGTGGTAGAGCACCAACCAGTCAGGAGAAACCGAGTTCAAATCTGGCTTCAGACACTTAACACTTCCTAGCTATGTGACCCTGGACAGGTTACTTAACCCCAAATGCCTCAGCAAAACAAAAAAAGAAAAGAAAAAGAAAATTAATATTTTCACAAAAAGTCATATATTCCCTTAATTTGGAGTTTTCAACTGGAGAATGGGTAATCATTTCTTTTCAAGGTGGTGGAAGACATTCTTTTTAAAATATGGATTGGATTAGATGGTCTCCAAGGTCCCTGCTACCCCTGAATTCTTGCTTGCTTTTTTTTCTTTTTTTCCTTTTTTCCTTCCTTTCCTCCTTTTTTCTTTCCTTTTCTTCCTTTCTTGCTTTCTTCTTTCTTTCCTTCCTTCTTTCTTCCTTTCTTATTTCCTTCATTTCTTCTTTCTTTCCTTTCTTCCTTTTCCTCTCTTTCATTCTCTTTCTTCCTCTTTTTCTCTATCTTTCCCTCCTCTCAATACACACATATATACAATCACACACCAAACACACAAAAAGGTAAACTTTCACAGCAATACCAGATTAAATATCTTCAATTAAGCAACCAAGCATTAATTAAGCATATACTATATTTCAAAAGTTGGGAATAGAAAGATAAAAGCAAGAGTATCCCAATTTTCAAAAAAGTTTATATTTTGTCAAGAGAGACAACATGTATTTTAAATAAGCACTGGGAAAACACATATATTGGTATATATAAATTCAGTCAAAAATTGTTTTGACTGATATTTTCCCACAGAATCACAGACTCCCCTATTTAATTGATGGAATCAACTCATTATTTTGATTTTGTGTAGCTATAGCCATACATAAGTACACATCCACAAATGCCCACTCACCAGTGACACACCTAAACATATTTGAGTTCACACATACACCCACAACCAAGAGTAGTAGCAGAGTTGCTTACATTTACATAATTAGAAAGTTTTAGTTATGAAACATTCACACATACTATTCTATCTGATCCTCATTATAACCCTGCTGAGGTGGGTAGTAGATATAGCTTTGGAAAAGTTGCAGAATGAACTAGATGCTTAGTTAAATTCCCTTTCTGGGGAATGGGAAAAACTATAATAATATTTCACAATATCCCTCACACCTAATTTCATGCCTTTTAAGGACTTGGAGGATACTTTGAATTCTGGGGGAATGTGCTGAAACAGCACAACATTGGACAGGTTCTGCCATGCCAAAAAGACTTCAGATAATGCTCTAGCAACAGATTATGTTTGTTTTCCAAGGCCCAGCCTGGATAAATATGGAGGGGATTCATCACTGGTAGGGTAACCACTTAGGGTAATGAATTCCTTAGTCATGGCACTCCATGGAAAAAGAAAAAATAGAATGACTTTTGGTCATTTGAGACCCCTTTCTATTTCTGTAGTGATGGTGAAAGAAAATACTGAAAAGAAAAAGAAGAGGATCCAGAGCAGAGCCTTGAGGAACCCCCACCCATGACCAGCCAACAAGGATGACTGAGGAGAGGTCAGACCAGCAGGAGGAGAACCAGGAAGCCAGGATATCAAGAAAACTCAGTTGACTCTTAGATATAATCCAGCCCTAGTCTTTCTTCTGAGCTTCTGTCCTCTTTAACAACTAACCCTTGGAAACTATAATTGGATGTTCCAAAGTCATCTCAAACTCTTGAAGGGCAAAACACGACTCATTATCTTCCTCCTAGACCCACCTATTTTTATTGAGGTTGCCCTGACCCTTTCAGTTAGTTACACGCACAAAGTGGGAATCACTCTACTCTTCCCTCTCCTTTCACCCCCATACCCAATCAAGTGTCATCTTGATTCTACATCCCTTAGGTCAGCTTACATGGCTATCACCCTGATTTAGGCCTTCATTTGCTCTTGCCTGGATGGTTGAAAAAAACTCCTAATTGGACTACTGACTTCCAGATTCTCTTCTCTACATCCTCCACATTGCTACAAAGATAATTTCCCTAAAATACTAGGTTTACTATATATAGGTTTAAGAAACTCAGTGGTTCCCTATTGTTTCTGGAAAAAATACAAACTCTGCAGCTAGTCATTTAAAACCTTGATAATTCCAACCAGCTTTTCTAGACATTCTTCTTTGGTCCCCCTTACTCATTCTAAGACCTAGCCAAACTCACCTATATGCTGTTTCTCAATCTCCTTCCCTCTCCCTCTCTCCTTCCCTGTTTTCCTCCCCCCACCCCGTGTCTCTCTGTTATGTCTCTCTGTGTCTCTTTCTTTCTTACTGTTTCTGTCTCTGTCTCTCTGTGTGTCTCATTCTGTCTCTCTATCAGTCTGTCTTTCTCTGTCTTTGTCTCTTTCTCTCTGTTTCTCTGTGTCAGTGTCTCTATCTCTGTCTCTCTGTGTCTCTTTCTCTCTGTCTCTATCTCTCCTTATCTCTCTTTGTTTCTGCTTCTGTCTGTCTTTATCTCTCTTCTCTCTCTGAATCTGTCCTTCTCTGTTTCTCTGTCTCTGTTTATGTCTCTCTGTGTGTCTCAATATATTGTCTGTCTCTTTCTTAGTCTTTCTCTCTCCCTCTCCCTCTTTCTCTCTCTTTTCCTCTCCTTCTTCTCCTCCTCTTCCTCCTCCATCAGTCTGTCTTTCTCTGTCTCTTTCTTTGTCTCCCTCTCTCTGTCTGTCTCTGCCTCTGTCTCTATCTCTATCATTGGACAGGAAGATTCATCTTCCTGATTTTAAATCTGGGCTCAGATATTTACTAGCTGTTTGACCATATTTTGCCTCATCTGTAAAATGAACTAGAGAAGAATGGCAAGCCACTCCAATATCTTTGCCAAGAAAACTCCAAATGGAGTTATGAAAAAGGTGGATATGTTTGAAAATGACTGAATAGCAAAAATCAAATATGGTTAGAGAGGCACCTGAGAAGAAAGGCATATGTTCAAATCCTACCTGTGAATCCTACTGTCTATTTTATTCTAAGCAAATCACTTTACCCCTCAGTACTCTAAGAAACTCTCTTAAAACTAAATTCCAAAGCCAAGGCTGATCTGCATGGGTAGAAGAGTATTCTATATCAATAAAATCACAGATCTGGTGTCCACAAAATTGTCTTTTTAAATATCAAATGCCTTCTCTCCTCCTCTTCATTCACCAATAGAAGAGAAGTCCCTTGAGCACAGGGACTTTTTTATTTTGCCTTTATGTCCCAAAACATAGTATGGTTCCTTGTGTATAGTAGATGCTTAATAAATTCATGTTGATTGGATTGAGAAAAGGAGAACAAAAAAAGTTAGAAACTCTCTCAGCTCATGAACACATGATATTCTTGCCAATTAGACACGGAAGCCAAAGATAACATCAGTAGAATATAAATTGTTTATAAAATATTGTAGGAGGTATAGTGGAAGACTATGAATAATTATAATGGCTAGGACTTATTTACTAATTTATATAGTGTTTTGCTTACATAGCGCTTTGTGGTTGGCAAAACACTTCACAAATATCTCATTTTATCCTCATAACAATCCTATGAGGTACATGTTATTATCTCCATTTTATGGATGAGAAAACTGAGGCAGTCAGAGAGTAAGTGATTAGTAAGTGTCTAAGACAGAATTAAAACTTCTCTTCTGAATTCCAAGTCCAGGACCCTATTCCCTGCATTACCTGTATTTCCTCAGTATCTCCTCAGAAAAATAGCATGAAGTAGTGGAAGGAACATTGAATATAAAGAAAGTTTAGCAAGAGATCCAATAAGCAAAGTTTTTCCAGGGACATCTAAGAATGAAAATGGAAAGATGATAATCAATCATTTATTAAGCACTTACTGTATGCTAAGAACTAAGTATACAAATATAAAACCAAGAAGCTCAAATTTTAATAGAAGGGGATCTGAAAGATGAATATTGGGAAAGCTCTGTGAAGATTTTCCAAAACAAACTCCTCTTTTTTTAACCATTCAGCATAATGGGCCCATCACATCTGGACATTATACTTCCAGATGTGCAGCATAAAGACTTGTACATGGCATGGAAATAAGAGGAAATGGGGGAAAGCATCTGGACTAAACTAAATGCACACAATGTGAGGGGGTCATGTTGACTGATACTGAGCATCACTTCATGATCACTACATGAAAAATGAGAGTGTACCAACGTCATGAAAACAACTTTGTACTTGATTATTTTTTTTAAAAAGAGTTGAGTGAGGGAATATTGATAATCACTAAACTATAGGTGCATTTTCCCATCACTACAAGAATTTTTATGAGAATAATCACACATGCACAGAGGGCATTCTTCATGAGAATATTTAGAAAAGAATAAACAGGATTTTGCAAGCAATATTGCACTGGAGGCTACAATTTTACCATAATACAATTGAATGAAAGGTATAGAGAATAAAACATGCCAATGTACTTATTGTTTATTGACTATAAAAATCCACTTGATTCAATAGAGTAAACTGCTGCCTTAAAGGCTCTCTTCCAACAAGGTATTTCCTTTGCATAATGGAAAATTGTGCAAGATGATTATCCTTTGATGCAGCAATACCACCGGAAATGCCACTAGATCTGTATCCCAAAAACATTCAAAAGAAGGGAAAAGAACTTTTTTGTACAAAAATATTATAGCAGCTCTTTTTGTGTTGGCTAGGAGTTAGAAATCGAAGGGATGCCCATCAACTGGGGAATGGCTAAGCAAGCTGTAGTATATGATAGCAATGGAATATTATTGTGCTATAAGAAATGACAAACAGGATGATTTTAGAAAAACCTGGAAATACATGAACTGATGCATAGTGAAATAAAAAGAACCAGGAGAATATTGTACAACAATATTGTTCAATGAAGAACTGTGAATGACTTCACTATTCTCAGCAATACAATGATCCAAGACAATTCCAAAGGACTAAAGATGAAACATACTCCTCCTCCAGAGAAAGAACTAATATTGATTGTATACAGACTGAAACATGCTATTTTTCACTTTCCTTCTTTCAATTTTTCCTTTTATTTATATCATGTACAAAATGGCCTAATATGGAAATAGTTTACATGATTGTACATGTATAACCTATATCTGATTGCTTACCATCTCAAGGAGGGGAAGAGATAGGAAGGAATAAAATTTGGAACTCAAAATTTTAAATAAAAAATGTTTTTAAAAATTAAAAAAAAAGAAAATCTATAAGATGGGCTAGATGTGGAGATGCAAGCTTATAAAATCACTATTGGAGAGAATAAAGGGAGAGGGAAAGGGAAAGGGAGTAGGGAGAAAGAATGAGGAGAAAGAGAGGGAGGGAGAGAAAGAAGTCTGGAGAAAGAGAGAGAGGGAGGGAGGGAAAAGAAAGAGACAAAAAACAAAAGAAAAAAATCATGCAAAATACTTTGAAAGTATAAGAAGAGAGATAACTTAAACTGGTGATCTTCTGATGGTTAAATATCATATGAAGCAGGAGATAGACATGTGTTCTTCAAAGGTGTTTGCCACAGTGATAGAGGATATTCAACAACAAATTGAAGAGAGATTCCCTATATATGGTGAGGTTGCCCAGATGCTATTTTCAGGTCCTATTGTGCTGATTGCATCAAGTCCTGGAACACTGGAGAGCCTCATAGAAAGGATTCATAAGCACTTCTTTTAATTTGACCTAAAAATATACATGGGAAAAACCAACTGGATCAGAATGCCTCTAGTTCAGAATATGATGTAGAGTAACACGGACAACTTGTGGAGCTCATTTATCAGGACAAATATCTGGGACAGACATCACAAATGAACAATGATCTGAGAACAGAACTGAACAGAAGGAGGAGAGTGGGCCAGATTGCCATTTGGAAATTGCAGCATTCTTTAATGATACTACACTTTGTCCTGAAACAAAGCCCCTCCCTTTAACACCAGAACACTTCTGATGATGTTTTTTTTAGTGACAAGTCTTGGAATAGTTAATCCCATGGATTAAAATTGATATTCACCCAAAGGACAATGAAGAGGTGGATGTTGGATGTAAGCAAGCTTCAAAGCATGAATAATGAGGAATTATGTGGGAGAAGTAGTTCGAAGGATATCACCAGGGAAATGTATGAAAGGAGAAAAGATAGATCAAATATAAAGAGGAAGGGACAACTGATGATAGTGAATTTATGGGCAGAGATGGACAAGAATCACAGTGGATGAGTAGACATGGATAAATTGCAATTTGCATTATTGGACAGAATGCTCATAACATTCAATTAAATTGTAAATCCACAAGAGCACAGGGCCATCTCTTAAGAAGTCTCCTTTTAGCTCCTCTCTGCAATTGGCCAAGAAAGGAAATGGTTATCTTGGTTGTGATTAAATAGAAAAGTACATTTGTAACATAAGAAATCTTTCCAAATGGTTGGGAGTAAATAAATAAACCCTGTCTCGGACACTGCATTGGGCCAATCCCAAATCTGCAGAGGCTGTCTTGGGGAAAGTAGGGACATTCTCATTTTGAAGCAGGAATTAGGGAATGGATAGTCCAGGGGCTAGGGGAATTATGGGACCTAGAAGAGTTTTGGAGGCCAAAGATCTTATGAGTATTTTAGTTGGTCATTATATTGTGAGATCCTTGAGATCAAATACTGCTTTTTTCCCCTTTTGTTTTTCCTGCAGTAGAAAGTTATCTAGCATATAGTAAGCACTTAATAAATGTTTATTGATTGATTTGTTAGTATGCTTAAAGTTGCTTAGTTTGTCCAGGAGTGTATAGCCACGTGTTAGATCTTTACATTTATATTCTCTTTTCTTTACAAATAATTCCCTACAATTACTCAGCATATTGGCAGAGGAGAGAAAGGAAAAAAAGAATGTACCTGTATTGGTAGCAGCAGAATAATTATCATTCACATTTCAACAGTTCTTTAAGGCTTACAAAGCACATTCCTTATAGCAAACTTATGAGGGATATAATGTAAGGAAGTTATGTCCCCATTGAAAAGATGAGGAAATTGAGACTCCAGAAAGTTAAATCTCATGCCCATGGTTGCAGTACTAATAACAATAGATATGTTAAGTAAACCTTCCATTAATTTTACCAGACAGAAAAACTGAGGAGGTAAGGAAAGCTAATTAGCCAGGCCAGATCTCTAAACCCAAGGAATCAAGAGTGCTCAGGAGATAGTCAATAAATATTTATTAAATGCTAGTCTGTGCCAGGCATTGTGCTAAGTGCTGGGGACACAAAAAGAGGGAAAAGAAAGTCCCTGACCTTAAGGAGTTTATGCTCTAATGGAGGAGATGACATACATCTGGAATTAAAAGGGATTTAGGAAAATTTTCTTGCAGAAGGTAGAATTTTAGCTGGACCTTTGAGACTGGAAGGAAGCCAGGAGACGGAGATGACATGGCAGGAGAGCATTCCAGACATGGAAGACAGCCAGTGAGCTGAGAGGTAGAGGGCCTGGTTTGTGGAACAGCCAGATTCACTGTATCAATGAGAGTATGGGCACAGGTGGGAGGTAGAAGAAATAGAAGGTCAGTGTCTGGAAGCATGACCTTCTAGACCAAATGCTTCACTCTGTCTAGCCGGTCCCAGCCATACTCCCCAGCCATCCATAGTCCTCTCCCTGCATCTTCTTGCATGTTCCTCTGCCACTGCAGAGGGTTGCAACCTTCCTTTCAGAGCAGAGTCTCTTTCTTTTGTACTTGCATCCCCAGAGTTTAGCACAAAGCTTGGCAGAGAGAAAATCCTTAATAAATGTTTTTATTTATGCATTCAAGGCAAGGTTTATAGAGCAAAAGAAAGTTTAAAATATAGCAAAAAGGAATCTGTAGCCTAAGGTCGGTGTCTTCCCTTGGATATTTTCACAATGAATATGATTCTCTCCTATTTGAGGTCCTCCTTGGCTTCCTAGCCTAGAGCAAGCCCTTCAAGCTAGACAGTTAATAAGTGAGCCATAATTGGGAGTCCAGATCTTCTGAACCCTAAGCCCCCTGGTCTTTGTATCACAACATATGCCCTCCAACTAGACTAATACATTCCATCTGTGAGATCTGGCCCACTCTGGAGCTGCCAAGCTATGGTAGCCCTTGAATCCTCCAGGAAGCCCAGAGAAATGCTACAAGGTGAGAAATATGGCCCTCCCTTGGCAAACATCCCAGGAAAATTGCTTTCTCTCTGCTCCTCACAACTCACCGCACTGCTGATTGGTAACAGTGAGGAGTGAAGCCACTGGGCTCAGCAAGAAACAGAGCCTGACAAATGAGATTCGGCCCCCAGAGCCAGTGATCATTACCAACCTAGAGAGGCTGTGGGGGCTAGCTCTCCCTCCTGCATGAAATTTATCCTCTGGTCCCCTTAGATGCATCTTCTTCCAGCCATACCTCGGGGTGCCTCTGCCCCATCTCTTTCCCTGTGAGCTGGGTGGCAACTCTCCCTTATTTTCACTATGCAGGATGAAAATTAACTGTTAACTCCCCAGAGGATGTAATTTTGGATTCGGAGCAAGAGCTCTAGGGACCAGAGACAAAGAAGAACTTTCCAATGGGACACAAGGAATGAGCCAGTGAAGGAGAAAGGAAATGGTTTGAATCATCAAATCTCTCCTGGTCAGTGGGATTGGAATTCATGAAGGCAAAGACCAGAAAGAAGGTGGGGAAGGGAACCCCTTATTGGACAGATAGACCAAAGAAACACTAAGAAATGGGAGTAGTCCTCCTTTGCAGAGATAGATGTAAGGTTCATAAATATGGAACGTTGCATATAAGGTCAATTCTTTCTATTTTTCCCACATACGTATTTTATTTTATTTTTTACATGTATATTAACTTTTTAAATATGGATTTCTTTATGAATCATGTTGGAAGAGAAAAAATCAGAGCAAAAGGGTAAAATCACCAGAAGGGGAAAAACAGAAAAAAATGAACATAGCATATGTTGATTTACATTCAATCGCCATAGTTCTCTTTCTAGATACAGATGGCGTTTCCTATCCAAATTTTATTGGGATTGCCTTGGATCACTGAACCTCTGAGAAAAACCCAGTCTTTCATAGTTGATCATTGCACAATTTTGCTATTACTATGTACAATGTATTCCTGGTTCTGCTTGTTTCACTCAGCATCAGTTTGTATAAGATTTTCCAGACCTTCCTAAAATAAGCTTCTTTATCATTTTTATAAAACAATGATATTTCATTTCTTTCATATACCATAACTTATTCAGCAATTTCCCAACTGATAGGCATCTACTCATTTTCCAATTTTTTGTTATCACAAAAAGAGCTGCTGCAAACATTTTTGCACATGTGGGTCCTTTATCCTCCTGTATAATTTCCTTGGGGCACAGACCCAGTAGTGGTACTGCTGGGTCAAAAGGTATGCACAGTTTTATAGCTAAGGTTAAATTTTTTCAATGTATTGATCAGTTTTGCTAAAAAAAAATGTTTCCCCTTTTCTTCTTCTTTTACTTTTTTCAAAAGATTCCTTGTTTTAAGGTATAACTCTTTGGAAAGTGAAGGGAAACACTGGGGAATCAAAGTGATGAAAATCTTTTAAATCAATAATAATCTTCAAAAAAATTAAAACAATAAAACCAACACAAACAAGATTAAAAGGGAAAATATTTGCAGCCAATGTTTCTGAAAAGGTCTCACTTCTAAAGTATATAAAGAACTCTGTCAAATTTATAAGAATACAAGCCATTTCCCAATTGATAAATGGTCAAAAGATATGAACAATTTTCAGATGATGGAATTAAAGCCATCTATAGATATATGAAAAAATTCTCTAAATTACTCTTGATTAAAGAAATGTAAATTAAAACAATTCTAAGGTACCACCTCACACCTCTCAGATTGGCTAAGATGACAGGAAAAGGTAATGATAAATGTTGGAGGAGATGTGGGAAACCTGGGGAAACTAATGCATTGTTGAAATTGTGAAATGATCTAATCATTCTGGGGAGCAATTTGGAACTATGCCCAAAGGGCTATAAAACTGTGAATACCCTTTGATCTGGCAGTTCCATTACTAAGTCTGTATCCCAAAGAAATCATAAAGGAGGGAAAAGGACTGACATGTGCTCTTTTTGTGATAACAAAAAAATTGGAAAATGAGTAGATGCCTATCAATTCATAACTGAATAAGTTATGATATATGAAAGTAATGAAATATTGTTGTTTTATAAAAATGATAAAGAAGCTTATTTCAGAAAGGTCTGGAGAGACACAAACTGATGCTGAGTAAAACAAGCAGAACCAGGAATACTTTGTACACAGTAATAGCAAAATTGTGCAATGATCAACTATGAAAGGCTTGCTTCTTCTCAGCGGTTCAGTGATCTAAGGTAACCCAATAAACTTTGCAAAGAACACTCCATCTGCTTTCAGAAAGAGAGTTGTGAAAGATTTAATGCAAATCAAGACATGCCGTGTCCATTTTTTTTATGGGTTTTTTTTTCACTCTAATGGTTTTTCCCTTTGTTTTGATTTTTCTCTCCTAAGATGATTCATAAAGAAATGTGTATTTTAAAAGTTAATATACATGTATAACCAGAAAAAATAAAACAACTAATAAAAAAGAAAAGAATTAAAAATCATCCTTTCCCTCCCTCCACGAGGCTTTTGTGGAGATAATGGGGCTTGAGTTTTGAAGAGAAATAAGCTGAGTTAGAAAAGATTCCATTATTCTCTTCCTACAATGGCTCTCTCAATCAAGAAATCTACTCCAGCATCTTTTCTCTGGATTTAGCAATAATGATAGGGAATCATATTCCCTTTTTGTTATTTTATTTTATTTTTAAATGATCAAATATCTATTTCTCTCCTTCCTGTCCTCCATCCCCATAATTGAGAAACAATTTTTTTTAAAAACCTAAGACCTTTGTAATAAATATACATTGACCACGTCCAAAAATGTCTTGTTCTACACCCCTAATTCAACTCCTCTCTGTCGGAAGAATCATGATTAGCTTTGATAAGCTCTTCAGACTTAAATTATGTTGTTTGTTTTTATAGTATTATTGTTGTTAGTGATTAATATTTCTATGGGCTTTAAAAATCACAAAGCTCCTCCCACAGTAATGCTGTGTTATTGTCACCCCCCTTTTATGGATAAGAAGACTGAAGCTCAGTGCCTAACTAGGTTCTCACAGGGAGTTTGTGACAGAGCCAGAATTCAAATTGAGGTTTCCTGGTTCCAAATTCAAAGTTTCTCCCAGCTCTCCCTACACTGCTGACATGCTTTGTTGCTGATAAAAGAGAGTTGATGGGAGGTAGGGCTTAGAGGGAGGCTTCTCCAACCAACATAATGAATTATAGAATCACGAGGCTGGGGAGATTTAAGAGCATCTCCATAGAGTGTATACATGCTCTCTCATTGAGAAGGCTAAGGGCATCCCCTGATTAAGTCTCAATAACTGAGGATGCCTTAGAAATGAAACTAGTCACCTTCTACTGTTATGGGACAAGCCATGTGGGAATAGCCAATTCTTTGTGCCGGCTTTTTAAAAATGCAAAAGCAGGTAGGTAGCACAGTGAATAGAGCACTAACTTCAGATTTTTGCTAGTTATGTGATTCTAGGCAAATCACTTAACCCTGATTGCCTTCAAAAATAAATTTGCAGACTATTTTGCATGCTTTTTGCTTTTGCTTTTGTTTCCAGAAAGGTTTTGAGAGAGCAGCAAAGGTAGGAACAGATTTAGATCCTGGGGATCCCCTCCCTGACCAGGGGTGAATGCTGGCTGTCTCAGAGCAGAGGCAAATGGCAAAATCAAACATCCTCTAACACACATGGCTTGTTTCTGGCCCCTAACCTAAATTCTTGTCCTAGTCTCAGAATATTATTTGTGTAATCTTTCAACCACTTATTATTGTGATAAGGGGAAGCATCCAAGTTCAAGTACAAGGAGCTTCTGAATCCCAACTTCCAGGAAGAGTCCTAAGAGTTTCTGAACCTTACATCTTAGATTGAGGAGAAGGGATTTACTGAGCAGCACCATCCCAAAATCTAGTTTTCAGGAATGTCCTTATGTAGCACCAGCCTCAGAGATTGATACATTAGCAACCATGACTCGGATAGCTCTATAACCCACCCATGATGTGGCGGGGAAAGGGACCTGCTCCTTCTCTCTGCTGTTATGGAGTTAATTGGATTGGACAGGTTCAATTGGAAAGGGCTTGTCTCTCCAGCAATCCTAAATTCACTAGTCTTCCAGAGCCTTCATACCTCAGGCCTCTGCTTTGTGGGTGCCACTCTTACAGGCTAGTCAGAGTTTATTATTAAATTCTCACTGTAGCATTTATATCTTTACCAGAAACTGCTAAAGGCTTGATTTGTCATTTCATTGATTGTCTAGACTTAAGCAAGAGAGAAGATTTGTTAATGCTGCATATTAAATTGTATCTTGTGAATATCCCATCTACCCCATCTTTTGATCCACTGTTAAACTTTTGCCAGAATATTACTACTTGTATGGATTTCTGAAGGAAAAAATAGAACTCACTATTAAAAAAAAAAAACTAGTAACTGATTGAATTCATCTTCTTATCCCTGGTGTAAGTAGAATAGTAATACAATGATAAGTTGAAGAAACTGGGATTCTACTTACCAAAAATGTCTTTTTAAAAACTATTTAAAATAATATTTTATGATGAGCAGGCTGATTTCAGAAAGACTGGCAAGATTTACATGAACTGATGCTAAGTGAAGTAAGCAGAACCAAGAGAACATTGTACACAGTAACAAGAAGATTATGTGATGATCAACTATAATGAACTTGGCTCTTTTCAACAATGAAGTGATTCAAGGCGATTCCAATAGACTTATGATGGATGGAGCCATCCACATCCAGAGAGAGAACTCTGGAGTCTGTGGACCGAAGCATAATATTTTTACCTTTTTTATTGTTGTTTGTTTGCATGTTTTTCCCCTTTCTTGTGTTTTTCCCCTTTTAACCTGATATTTTTAGGTAGCATGACAAATATGTAAATATGTTTAAAAGAATTGCACATGTTTAACATATCGGATTGCTTGCTGTCTTGGGACAGGAGAATGGGAGAAGGGAGAGAAAGAAAATTTTGGAACACAAGGTTTTGCAAAGGTGAATGGTGAAAACTATCTTTGCATGTATTTGGGAAAGTAAAATACTAGTAAAAATAAATATTAAAATAACAATTTTAACTATAGCTAAGTTATTAGCTTTTCATGGTATAAGTTTAACAATTAAATTAATCATATTTTTCTACCATGTTTAACATATATTGGACTATTTGTCATCTAGGGGAGGACATGGGGGATGGGGAAGAAAATTGGAACACAAGGTTCTGCAATGGCTAATGTTGAAAAATTAACCATGTATATGTTTTGAAAAATAAAAAACTTTAATAAAAAAAAAGAAGAAAAAACAACTAAGTTAATAAAATTCTTGATATTTCTAAAAAAAATTAGAATTCATCTGAATATTAGAAAGTGCCCTCTCTGGGAAACCTAAATAAATTTCCCTTCTGAGAATATTCCAAACTACTGAGTGATGCTATGAGTCAGAAAGATTTTAGGACTCTGGAAAAGATAGGACTCCCTGGAGAGGAAGAATTTTATCAATTGTTTATGGACCAATGTGAGGTTTTAAATGTGGTTTTGAATTTTCTGTAAAGTAGAATAGAATCCACATTTGATATATGCTTTGTTACCCTGAGTGCTTGTTGGGAATCTGAGAACTCTATTAAACCCATCTGTGGAGCCCTAGATATAATTTATATTCCAGTAATATGTGTGTATTTCTCAGAGAGGACTCCAGAGAGGGGCATAATAAGCCTCAAAAGAGAATTATATAGGGGTGAGGATAGAGTATAAACCCTAACTTTGAAACCAGTCCTTGTAAAAACCCTGAGAACAGGGGTTCTGGGTCACAAGTTATGTTGAAAAGCTAGATTCTGATTTCCCAGATTTCTTTGAAGGATTTTGTTTTTCTGTCAAGGGAAAAAAGGTAGGTGCTTTATCTTGTACATAATCCAAATTTGGGGGGTCCTTGACTTTTAGCTGGTGTGGAGAAAAATCCCAAAGAACCCAACCCCCAAGCAAAGAAATAATCAGCAAAAGAGAAGCCACAAGCTTCAGGCATTTGTTCCCCTCCCTTCCCAGCCCTCAACACACAGTGGAAGCAGAGAAACTCTATGGAGATTGATTAGTCAGAGTCTCCGATTTGTAATTTTGTTTAATACTATTAGAGGGGCAGTTTAGGCCATTTGCGGGAGAGGGGATGGACTGGTTCCAAATCCCTTGCCTAATGAATTCCAAGTATTAATCCCATTAGTCTTCCAGTGTCTGCCTCCCCTGCACTGACCCTTCCTTCCACCACCACCCCCCATCCATCCTTCCTAGCTCCTTGCCTCTCCTTCTGCTTTCCTCTGTCCCTTTTCTTCCCCTCCCCCTTCCTTCCTTCCTTTCTCCCTTTTTGCCAGGAAAGCTACACATTCAAAGGGTCAGCCTGATTCCAGAGGACCCAATTTGTAGGACCTTGCTCTGCGGGCAGTCAGGTAGTTAGGTTGGATGGTTTTTGCACCAAAAAAGAAGGCCAAAAAACCCTTTTTTTCAGGGTGTCTGATTTCAGGGGTAACCCAGAAGGCCCTGCTCCCCAACAAAGACAGATTCATAGAATCTTAAGAGTTGGAAAGCACTTTAGAGATCATCTAATACATAGTGCAGCAATCTTCTCTACATCTTGACCTCTGACTATTTCTAGCAATGGGGATATCATTATCTCGTGAAATAGCCCTTGCAAAAAGAGAAGAAAAGTAGAGAGGAAAGAGCACTGTATGTCTTACAGAAAAACTTGCATTGGCTACTAGTATCTTAAGCTGTGTCACCGTAGGTAACATGTTTTATTTTTATTTCTCAATTTCTTCATCTGTAAAATGGGTACAATATTATTAGCACTACCTACTTCATGGGGTGGTTCTAAAAAAGGCTTTGAAAAGCCCATATAAATATGAGCTATTAATATCTCATAACCTCATTCCCACTGAGATGTTAGGGACTTAATGTGTTATGTTCCCAGCAGTGCTTGCATTTTAAAGAGGACACGGGGAGAGGGCAGTGGTTAACCTAAAGAAATAAATCTCCAAAGTCATACCTTAATGGGGAAGATACGTTGCTAATGAGAAAATATTTCCCAGTACCTCTTAGGTATACCACCCAGGTAATTGTAGTTAAGATTATTTAAAGCTAGTTAAGATTCTGTTAGAATCTAATTGGGGGTTAGTTAGGGCTAGTTAGGTTCTAGTTAGAGCTGGTTAGGATTAGTTAGGGCTAGTTGGGCTCTAGTTAGAATTAGGGCTAGTTAGGATTAGTCCTTTGATGATTCTGATTCTCTAATTCTAAAATTTGGGTACTCTTTTTTCCCAACTCAAATCATGTCCAGCTATGAAGAAATGCCAGAGTTGCCATGAAACATGGATTCCAGGTGGTCCTTTCCCCTGTTCCACCGTGATTCCCAGCTGGGGTCTTGGGAACACAATTCTGACCCATTAAATCTTCCAAGCCACCCACCTCTGCCTGCACTCAGCCGACTAGTTAGGGAGTAAGAATCTGTCTTACTGTGTGGTAAAGTGTCAAAGCATCTACTAGAAACAGGCTGGCACATTATAGGGATACAACACAGTGATAGAGTATAGCTTGAGCTGTAAGGTATGGATCTCTTCATGGATCCAGTCTGCTTCTCCCCACACCAAGGAAACTCATCCCCAAGTCTATAAGCAAACAAACTTCATTTGGTCAATTCCCCAAAGGCTGATCTCCCAAACTATTCCCCAATGCTCAGGGGCAACAGGGTGGTGGAGTGGGAGCTGAAGCCCTGGCCAGGTTCAACTCATACCTCTTATATTTACTAGCTATGTAACTTGACTAGTCCCTTGAGCCTCAGTTTCCTCATCTGTAAAATGTGGGGGCGGGGGGTATACACCAAATAGCCTCTAAGGTCTCTTCTAGATCTATGATCTATAATCCTTATTTCCAAAGTCATAGAACACTGTAGTTGAAAAAGAATTTAGAAGTTATTTAGCCCAAATCCAACCTGAAATGGGTCACTTTTTTCCTAATTGCTCAACCTAGGTCACTTCTAAGTTTCTCTCATTAGTTCACTTCTTGATTAATTCAAATTATTCGCTTCTTTTCGCTCATTGTTCTCTACTTACCTTTCTAATTTTTCTCCTTTCTCTTCCTTTTTATCTTCCTTTCTTCTTCTCTCTTTCCCTCTCTTCCTTCCTTCCTTTCTTTCTTCCTTACTATCCTTCCTCTTTCCTTCCTTCCTTTATTTTCTTCTTCCTTTTCTTCACCCTCTTTTTTAAAAATATCTATTAAGCACCTGCTATCTTCCAGGCATTCTGCTAAACACTTCATTTGATCCTCACAAAAACCCTGGGAGGTAGTTACTATTATTTTCACCCCCATTTTACAATTGAGGAAACTGAGACAAACAGGCTAAATGACTTGTCTAGGGTCACAGCGTTAATAATTTTTTGAGGTTCAATTGGAATTCAGGTCTTTCTGATTCCAGGCTCAGCACTCTATTTACTGTGATATCTAGCTACCATATTCAGCTTCATAGAGATAGGTAAATTACAATCCCTCTAGGATGATACAGAACACTGGATAGGAGTGGGAACAAGATGAGAGTGGGAATAATTAATGAAGGATTGGTTAGGCTTTGGACTACCTGCCATCTAGGAAGCAAAATCTAAAGGAGAGGGAAGAGTGAACACAAATGTCTCTGTGTCCTCAATATATAATTAGTGAAGGGAATACAGCATGAAGAATGAGGGAGGATGTAGTCCCATTGTACTCTGTCCTGGTATCTGGAGCACAATATCGTATTCAATTCAGACAGCTCCCTTTAGGAATCACACAGTAATAAAAAATATTTATTAATCCTAACTAAATTTGGGGCATCTAGATAGTGAAATGGATAAGAGTGACCTGAGTTCAAATCCAGCCTCAAACACTTACTAACTTTGTAGTCCTGGGCAATTCATTTAACCTTGCCTAATCTGTAGAATAAATTGGAGAAGGAAATGGCAAAGCATTCCTCTTTGCCAAGAAAACTCCAAATAGAGTCATGCAGAGTCAGACATGACTGACTAAATAACAGACTTAGCATTTATATGACACTTAAACATTCACAAAGCACTTCATATACATTATTTTAAGACTCTCAACACCATATGATTTTTTTATTCCCATTTTACAGATGAGGAAACTGAAGCTCAGAGTGGTTACGAGAATTTTTCATGGTCACACACAAGTGATAGAAATAGAATTTGAACCCAGATCCAGTCACATTCTGAGTCTTCCTGCCTCTCTTCTCAGTTATGGCAGGGGAAAGTTATAGGCAAGCAGCCACAAAATATCCAGGGGAGTCTTCTCTGTGTGGGCTACATTTCATCATGATATAATAGTATGAAGAGCTTTATCTAGGCTAAGAGACTGGATTTGGATTCCAATCCTGACACCGATGTTTCCTTCTTCTAAATGCTGAACGAGTTCCTTCCACTTTCTATATCTTTGTTTTCTCAGTAAAATTAGAAAGTTGGACTCAATGGTCTTCAAAGTGTCTCCCAGCTGTAATATGCTGTAAGAGGGGCGTCCCATACCCTTCAACTCCAATGAGGGTAACTAACAAGATGCCCCAAGCCCTTTATCAACTAGAATCCTTCTTTGATTGAGTAATAGAAACAATCCATCCATCAAAGGTGTCACCTAGCCTGGGTACAAATTGAATGAAAGCAGCTAACACCAAACAGGAAACATCAGGTAGTTGACTGAAGAAAATTGCCTTGTGGGACTTTATATGAGAGAGTAAGTTAATTCAGAACTCCAAATTCCAGTAGCAGCAAGATAGTAGTAGAATAACTTAAATCGAGCACCTGAGCAGAAATTGAAGGGGGAAGAGGAAAGGGGAGAAAATGGGAAGGGGAGGGGAAAAGGAGGGTCTCTATCTCCTCACTCCTACTGGCGTATGAGCCTGTGAACTTTTAAAGATTTGGGCTTCCTATTGATGTTAGTAGCAGTGTCCAATCATCCTGATCTATATCTGGCCACTGGACCCAGCTGTCTCTGGAGAAGAAAGTGAGACAGGTGACTTTGTACAGCCCTCCCTCACTTAAATCCAATTCACTTGCATTTCATGGTATCTCCTCTGTGATGTCATGGTCTTCTTGGAGAATGAAGGACAAAAACCAGTATTCATGTCCTGCAATATCAGTGGCTGAAGGCAGCATCTGTGTCAGGGACCAGAGACAAACTAGACATCCCTGGGACTCTGCAGAAGCTTTGAACCCCAGCAGAGAGAACATCCACCAAAGAGGATATTCCTGAGGAATCCATGAAGAGAAATAATGCTTTGGCCACCTGTTCATGCTAAGTCTGAGCCCACTCTCCCCAGGATCCTTGACTATACAAAGGGATAATGCATCATAGATTTTTATGCCTTTGTACCTACTGCTCTTACTATACCATCTTAGTAAATGCTCCTCTCTTAACAGCTAATTATGTCTATCTGATTGGTAATCAAAGAAATATTATATGTGAAATATCTATATATTCCCGAAAGAGTGGGAGTGACAATTTAAAGAGACTCCAACTCCTCAAGGTTAGTCATAAATCACTGAGAAGAGGAGAGGTCAGTCATCCTCTGAGGATCCCGTGGGAGTTGGCTCTGAGCCTAGAGGGAATCCTATGAGTGAGTGTGTAAGCCCTGAGCTGTAGTTTCTCCTTAGGGAGGAGATAGGGACAGGAAGATGGGCGCATAAACTCACACCCACTGTTCTCTCTGACTAACTCTGCTCTACAGTTGTGTGAGGATGAAAAGATGGCCTTGGAATAGCATAAAGAACAGAACCAGATAGCACATACTTCCAGGAGGGTGGTCTACTCTGCCAGCTCCTCCTCCAACAGCCAATCCTATGGTTTTTCAGTATCGTGCCCATCCTATTATTCCAGTCCCTCACTTAGAACCCATTGGTTGCACCTGGGGGTAGGAATGAGGATCACGAAGCAGAGGAAGACAAGACAAGAGACCAGAGACCAGGTGTTAGAGTTGGATTCTGGCAACCTGAGAAAGGGACCAAATTCTGAGAATGAGGGACTTTCTGTTGAATTACATGTCTCTAGATGGAAATGTCTTCACACAACTCTTGTCTTCTCCCTGGGAGCTTTGTATAAGGAACCTTTCACAGTCATCAAATTTTCAACATTACAAGGATCCTGGTGGCAGCTTCTCTCTGAGAATTAGAATGCCTAATGACCGACCCTGGGAGCAAGGCAGGAGACTGTCTCTGGAGATTCCTTCCAGGGCCTTTTAGATGCCTGACCACCTGGGCTGAACACCCAGACCAGCCTGAAGTTTCAGCAACTTACATCTAAATGATGAATTCAAGGTCCAAGGGGCCTTCTTTCCATCCCCAAGTTCTATCCCACTGGGTTTATCTTCCCTGCTTTAATCCACTTATAAACATTCCTCCCTCATCCATCCTTCACCATATTTGTATCGCGTACCTCCCAGAAGCATGGATTCCCTTTTCATCTGCACTTAACATGGCTTGCTTCCTCTTGCTGAGCTTTTGTTTTCTTTTCATGTGTGTTGTTTCTCCATCCAAAGAAAGCAGTGGAGAACAATCTGGTCCTTTAGCCAGGAAGTCCCAGGTTCAGATCTCAATTCTAATATGCTCCTGGCTATGTACTCTTGAATAAGTCCCTCTCCAGGTGTGTAAAGTATTCTAGAAATACCATCTCTTATGATCATGGAGAATGTTATTATAATCATAAGCTCATAGACTGCGAACTGAAAGGAGCCTCCAAGGCCATCTAGCCCAATCCCTTGATTTTTACAGATAGAGAAACTGAGACTCAGCAGCTTCAGACAACTTATTCAGGTAGTAAATGGAAATGACTGAATGATAAAAACTATACAGATCTTTGCAGAATACTAAATTAGAATGAGATTCAGTTTTATCACCTACAAGAATTAGAGTTCCTAAAGTCAGTCTGATCATAGTAGAATGGAAGGAAATTATCTCAATGGAGGAGTCAGAGGGCTTAGATTCATGTTTACTTCTGACATTTGCTACCTGAATAAGTTGTCTGAAGCTGTTGAGTCTCAGTTTCTCTATCTGTAAAAATCATGGGAGACCCAACCCTCCAGACCTGGACTGACCAGAGCAGAGGGCAGCAGATCTGCCAGTCCCTCCTTTTGTACCCTGTGCTCCTTTTATTGCAGTCTGAGGTTACATTTGCTTTTTTTTAAGTTCTGTGTCACATCCTGATTCATGCGATGAATTCTTCACACATACTGATGTCAAGCCAGGTCTCCCCCCCAACTAATATTGAGTAATTGATTTTTTTATACCTTAATGCAGAACTTTACATTAGTCGTTGTTAAATTTCATCTTGTTGCTCTTGGCTCTCGTTCCACATATGGAGACAATAATAGTTGACATTTATACAGGGCTTTAAGCTTTGCAAAGCACTTTACTTACATTATCTCATTTTAGCCTCACAAAAACCCCTTGAGGCGGGTGATCCTGGCATTATTGTCCCAGATGACCAAAACTGAGGCTTAGAGAGATTAAGTGACTTGTCCCTTATCATACAATTAAGGATGGGAACTCAGACCCTCAAGATTTTAGGCCCAACATCATCTACACAATACCCAAGTCTCCCTCTCAATTTGCATCAACCATAAACTTAACAGACATATCTTCCATATAAGTGATTGAGGGGGGGTGGGGAATCTCTCTTTGGTCAGGTTCAGAGACAGATCCCTGTGGCATGTTATCCTGAGCCTAGAGTCAAGAACTGAATTCATATCTGGCCCCAGATAGTTACTGGTTAGAGGTACGATGCTGCACAAGTCACTTAATCTCTGCCTGACTCAGTTTGCTCAATTGTAAAACGGGGATCAAAACAGCACCTGCGTTCCAGAGCCATTGTGAAAATCAAATGAGATAGTATTTATAAAGAGCTCAGCACAGTGCCTAGAACATAGTAGGTACTAAACAAATTATTAGAATTATGATTTTACTAGATAATGAGATACTTGTCCAACCAACCACAAATTTGCTAGAATTGAGAGAGAAAACAGATGTGCTGCATTAGGCCTTGTGAAATTGCTGATTTGCCACTGTCTTTTTCCTCAGCTTAAAGGGCTGTGTCATGGTCCAGTTTGCAAGTAAAATAAATCACTTCTTGAAGGGGAAAAGGGAAGTCTTTGAAAGCTTTGCTGAAGGAATATGTCTTAGTTCATTAGAGATCATAACCAGTGGTGGTTCATGGAATGCTATATTATGAATAATGGGAAGAAAGCTGACCTTTCAGTGCAGGACAGCTCAGTTTGTTTCTGGTCAAGAGACCAGAGTTCAAATCCTGTCTCATATTACCTAACTGTGGAGCTGTAAGCAAGAAAATTCACTTCTCAAGCTTACGTTTTCTCATCTGTAACATGAGGATAATCTGTATACAATCTACTTCACAGGACTGTCATAAAGAAAATGCTTTATAAATTGGAAGAGAAGGTTTTGCAAGGGTCAATGCTGAAAAATTACCCATGCATATATCTTGTAAATAAAAAGCTATAATAAAAAAAAGAAAAGAAAATGCTTTATAAGCCTTCTGACAAGAAGGGAAATACTATGATTTCATTGATGTAGAGAAATCCCAGTGAAAATCATTGTTGACATCTGCAATTTGTCTATAGCACATAGCATTTTAAAATAAATATATATTTTATTTTAACTATTTTTGCAATTTTATGTAGCTTATTTTAACGATTGAAAAAATACTTTTAACCCATTTTAAATAGTTCTGTATCTTAGAAGATCTGTAGAAGAAAATATCTAGATATATGTTATATCTTTAATGACATATTACAAATATAACACATTAAATGTTATTCATTGATATTCATTTTTTAAACTTTGCATTCCAAATTCTTTCCCATTTGCCAAGTCATTTCCTCACCCATTGAGAAGGAAAACAGTATTACATCAATTATATGTGTGGAGACATAGCAGATAGTCTTAGAGAGTGATCTTCCGTACTGAAAGATAGTTATTTGCTCTAAGTCTCATAGCCAGGATGTTTCAAAGACATTTAATAGTCTCCTTTCTCCAAGGTCAGCTTTCTAACTACTACAGCATAGTGCTTGTTATAAGCCTTAAAATGTTATATGTAAATATGAATTGTTCTTGATGGTGCTATTATTAGTAGTAGTAGTAGTAGTCAGAAGCATCTTAGTACAATGAATATAAAATTAGCCTCAAAACCCTGGGTTCAAGTCTCACATCTGATAACTTTCAGTGCATCAGGCAACTAAGATTAAATTCCAAAGATGTCGACCTAAATTGGTAATGAGAAATTCCTCATTTGGGAGTTCCTTATAACCAATGAAATTACAGGTCCCATCCCCATCTCTTGTAAGAGTCACATGCTGTCTTCCCTTGGGGAAGGGACAAGATCTTCTAATTAGATTTTGCTCAAGGAGCTCTAAGTAGGTGACTTTGGAGGCTGAAAAGCAGGCCATCAACCAAGAGGTTTTTTGATTGAGATTATAACAGAACTAATATATTTTATCCATAGAAACTGAATTGGTCAATCACAAATTGTCTTGGGGGACTTCTGAAAACAAATAAGACAGCCTTTCAAGCAGAACTCTAGTGAGAATAATTTAGGGAGGTTGGAGGCTATTCTTTTAACTCTAGATTTCCTTGAAGTGGGAATGGGGGAGTTTATGAATAGATTTAGAAGTTCCATGAATTTGGTTTGGAAAAATTATGTTTTTCCTTTCACTAATCTCAATTATTAAAAATATAATTCTTAGAAGAGAGCCATAGGCAACATCAGTCTCCCAAAAGGTCTAGGACACTTAAAAAAAAAGTCAATAACTTCAGCTTTAGATATACCTTTGATTATCTGAAATTTGGCATTTCTGCTAATGCTGTTCTTCCTTGCAAATATGCTAGGAAAAAGAAACTTATGTTCTAGAATATGTGATAAAAGGAAAGGGAATTTTGTATTGCCTCTAAGTAATGGCAATTTTCAATTAGATTTCAGTATAGAATTACTTTTGCTGTTCATCTTTTTTTTTGGAAAAAAGACCGATGACATCACAGGAAATTTATTTACTTATGTGTTTATTGAATTTAAGTGAATCGAAATTGTACAAGGTCATCACTCTCAATCTCTCTTCCATAGTCATCATAGTCCAGTAGTTTCTGGGAATATCCCTCATCATAAGAATATCATGAGAAACTTCAGCAAATGCTTTGCTGAAATTAATATGCACTAGTTCAGTGACATTCCTCTGATTTAAGGGAGGAAAAGGAAAGTCACAAGCATTTATTAAGTGCCTGTTCTGTGCCAGTCACTACATCAAGGACTTTACAAATATTATCTGGTTCAGTAGGAGTAGGATCTGTGATATCATTGGTATAAGGAACTCTTGGGTTAATAAATTCCCTTTACTAGTACAGATTGGTAACTTCTCTGCAGATTAGTCTTAGACAGTTGTCTAGAACACTGATTTGTTAAGTGATTTGTCCAGGACCATACATCCAGTATTATAACAGAAGTAGAATTGAATCTAAATCTTCCTAACTTTGAGGTGAGCTCATTTCTTCTTCTGTCATAGTAGTCTAAAAAGTAAAAGTAGATCAGATATTATTTGTTCTTAGTGCTGGCTTCTTGTGGTCACCACTTTCTTTTCTGTCTTCAAGCTATCATTTCTACACTTATATGTTACCTTTATTCATTTTCTTTTCTTCATTCAAAGCTACTACTCTCATTCAAATTTTGACTACCTCTCTTGTAGGATATTGCAATATAGCTTTCTAACTGGCCCCTCTGTCTCAAGTCTCTTCCTCACTCCAGTCCATAACCACTAAAAGCCACAGTGATTTTTAAATGTGTGGATGTGAGTATGTCACCTCCCTACTCAGCAACTTGGATCAGGCTTCTGCTCCAAAGTCTGACTTAAGTCTCTGTTGAGCCAGAAGGTTGACCTACAGACAAGGCTGACAGAGATGCTCCCATCTGGGAAAGAAAGAGAGAAACTTTGCAAAAAAGTTACTATTTTAGGATAGGTACTAGACCTGAGATTTCATTGATTTGTGGAATTCCCTGGATAAAGTAATTCCTTTCCCCAATGCTGATCAGTACCTTCTCTGCCATTCAAAGTCTTGGAAGTTGCCTAGACTAAAACACTGAGAGGCTGAGCCTACCTTGAGGGCATAGGGCCAATTTGTTAGTCAGGACTTGAACACAGATCTTCTGAGTTCTGAATCCATCTCTTTTCACAATTTACCTTAATTTACCTTAGAAACATGATGGAAAATGAAGGATTCTACCATTTTCCTCCTTTCCTTTTCCTCCATTAAATCAGAGGAATGTCACTGAACTAGTGCATATTAATTTCAGCAAAGCATCTCTAATTCATCCTCTACTTGTCTACCAGAATGATTTTTTAAATCAAAAATATGTTGTAATGCACTTAACCCTGGGCCTGACAATTTTAAAAATCACATATATGACGATGTCTCACACACATACATACAATCATACTAATGAGCTATTGGTTCTCTATTTCTTCCAGGATCAACTATACCCCCTTTGTTCGATATTTAATGTCACTGTAACCCAGTCCCTTCATATTTTATAATTTACTCCCCTCTTTAAATTTACCCCCATCCCCATGCCCTGGAAAAGTGGTCTCCCATGTCTAAATGCTTGATCCCCCTCACCTTGACCTCTTGCTTCTTCTGACTTTCTTCAGGACTCAACAAAAATATGCAAATTCTTCTCACCCCCAGCTGCTAATGGCTTCTTCTTTCATATTATTTCCATATATTCTGTATATATCTTGTATAAACCTAGAAAGTTTGCTTCTTGGGAACAGGGACTGTGACTGGACTTGTTTGAAGCCCTTTTTATCCCATCATTATTACAGTGTCTGGCATATATTAAGCATTTAACCGATTGATTATTGATTAGTGACCAATGCTAAAACTTTGGTGGAATCATAGATTTAGAAAGGAAAAGGAGTCCAACGGATTCACACCCAAACCTCCCAAGTCTATCACCTGGGCTTTTTTAATTACCTTAGGAGTAATATCACCCAATAATCAATGGCTATTTCTTTCAGTGACTCCTCTAAAGCCAGGCTTTATTTTAGGTGCAGAGGATCCAAAGACAAAAAATAAAATAATCTTTTCCTTCAAGAAGTCTATACTATCAAGGTAGTTGTCACAGTAGAAAGAGCCCTGGGGCCAACGAATTGGGTTTACAACTAAAATTGCTAGAAAAGGAACAAATTAAAAACCCCCAGACAAACACAAAACTTGAAATTCAAAAAATAAAAGGTGAGATTAATAAAATTGAAAGTAAAAAAACTATTGAATTAATTAATAAAACTAAGAGTTGGTATTATGAAAAAACCAACAAAATAGACAAACCCTTAGTAAACCTGATTAAAAAAAGGAAAGAGAAAAAGCAAATTGATAGTCTTGAAAATGAAAAGGGTGAACTCACCACTAATGAAGAGGAAATTAGAACAATAGTTAGGAGCTACTTTGCTCAACTTTATGCCGATAAATTCGATAACTTAAATGAAATGGAAGAATACCTTCAAAAATATAGCTTGCCCAGATTAACAGAGGAAGAAGTAAGTAGTCTAAATAGTCCCATCTCAGAAAAAGAAATAGACCAAGCTATTAACCAACTTCCTAAGAAAAAGTCCCCAGGACCAGATGGATTTACAGGTGAATTCTACCAAACATTTAAAGAACAACTAACTCCAATGCTATGTAAACTATTTGAAAAAATAGGGATTGAAGGAGTCCTACCAAATTCCTTCTATGACACAGACATGGTAATGATACCTAAACCAGGTAGATCGAAAACTGAGAAAGAAAACTATAGACCAATTTCCTTAATGAATATTGATGCTAAAATCTTAAATAAGATATTAGCAAATAGACTTCAGAAAATCATCCCCAGGATAATACACTATGACCAAGTGGGATTTATACCAGGAATGCAGGGATGGTTTAATATTAGGAAAACTATTAGTATAATTGACCATATTAATAATCAAATTAATAAAAACCATATGATCATCTCAATAGATGAAGAAAAGGCATTTGATAAAATCCAACATCCATTCCTACTAAAAACGCTTGAGAGTATAGGAATAAATGGACTATTCCTTAAAATAATAAGGAGCATATATTTAAAACCTTCAGTAAACATCATATGTAATGGTGATAAACTAGAACCTTTCCCTGTAAGATCAGGAGTGAAACAAGGTTGCCCACTATCACCATTACTATTCAATATAGTACTAGAAACTCTAGCCGTGGCAATAAGAGCCGAGAAAGAGATCCAAGGAATTAGAGTAGGAAATGAAGAAATCAAATTGTCACTTTTCGCAGATGACATGATGGTATACTTAGAGAACCCCAAAGACTCTGCTAAAAAGCTATTAGAAATAATTCAGAATTTTAGCAAAGTCGCAGGATACAAAATAAATCCACATAAATCCTCAGGATTTTTATACATTACCAATACAATCCAACAGCAAGAGATACAAAGAGAAATTCCATTCAAAATAACAGTCGATAGTATCAAATATTTGGGAATATATCTACCAAAGGAGAGTCAGGAATTATATGAGCAAAATTACAAAACACTTGCCACAAAAATAAAGTCAGATTTAAATAATTGGAAAGACATTCAATGTTCTTGGATAGGCCGAGCGAATATAATAAAGATGACAATACTCCCCAAACTAATCTATTTATTTAGTGCTATACCAATCAGACTCCCAAGAAACTATTTTAATGACCTAGAAAAAATAACAACAAAATTCATATGGAAGAATAAAAGGTCGAGAATTGCAAGGGAACTAATGAAAAAAAAGTCAGAGGAAGGTGGTCTAAGTGTACCTGATTTAAAGCTATATTATAAAGCAACAGTCACCAAAACCATTTGGTATTGGCTAAGAAATAGACTAGTTGATCAGTGGCATAGGTTAGGTTCACAGGACAAGATAGTGAATAAAAATAGCAATCTAATCTTTGACAAACCCAAAGATCCCAAATTTTGGGATAAGAATTCATTATTTGACAAAAACTGCTGGGAAAACTGGAAATTAGTATGGCAGAAACTAGGCATGGACCCACATTTAACACCACATACGAAGATTAGATCAAAATGGGTCCAAGATTTAGGCATAAAGAATGAAATAATAAATAAATTGGAGGAACATGGGATGGTTTACCTCTCAGACTTGTGGAGGAGGAAGGAGTTTGTGTCCAAGGGAGAACTAGAGACCATTATTGATCACAAAATAGAACATTTTGATTACACCAAATTAAAAAGTTTCTGCACAAACAAAACTAATGCAAACAAGATTAGAAGGGAAGTAACAAATTGGGAAAAAATTTTTACAGTTAAAGGTTCTGATAAAGGCCTCATCTCCAAAATATACAGAGAATTGACTTTAATTTATAAGAAATCAAGCCATTCTCCAATTGATAAATGGTCAAAGGATATGAACAGACAATTTTCAGATGATGAAATTAAAACTATTTCCACTCATATGAAAGAGTGTTCCAAATCACTATTGATCAGAGAAATGCAAATTAAGACAACTCTGAGGTATCATTACACACCTGTCAGATTGGCTAAAATGACAGGAACAAATAACGATGAATGTTGGAGGGGCTGTGGCAAAACTGGGACACTGATGCATTGTTGGTGGAGTTGTGAAAGAATCCAACCATTCTGGAGAGCAATCTGGAATTATGCCCAAAAAGTTATCAAAATGTGCATACCCTTTGACCCAGCCATACTACTACTGGGCTTATACCCCAAGGAACTACTAGAGAAGGGAAAGGGTCCTGTATGTGCCAAAATGTTTGTGGCAGCCCTTTTCATAGTGGCTAGAAGCTGGAAGATGAATGGATGTCCATCAATTGGAGAATGGTTGGGTAAACTATGGTATATGAATGTTATGGAATATTATTGTTCTATAAGAAATGACCAACAGGATAAATACAGAGAGGCTTGGAGAGACTTAAATCAACTGATGCTGAGTGAAACGAGCAGAACCAGAAGATCATTATACACTTCAACAATGATACTGTACGAGGATGTATGCTGATGGAAGTGGATTTCTTCAACATAGAGAAGAGCTAATCCAATTCCAATTGATTAATGATGGACAGAACCAGCTACATCCAGAAAAGGAACACTGGGAAATGAATGTAAACTGTTATTTCTAACTTCTGAATCCAATTCTTCCTGTGCAACAAAAAATTCGGTTCTACACACATATATTGTATCTAAATTATACTGTAATATATTTAACATATATAAGACTGCTTGCCATCTGGGGGAGGGGGTTGGGGGAGGAAGGGAAAAAATCTGAATAGAAGTAAGTGCAAGGGATAATGTTGTAAAAAATTACCCATGCATATGTACTGTCAAAAAATGTTATAATTATAAAATAAAATAAAAAATTAAAAAAAAAAAAAAAAAAAGAAAGAGCCCTGGGACTGGAAGATCTAAATTCAGATCTAAACTCAGACACTTATGAGCTGTGTGATCCTGAGCAAAGCACTTAAACCTTCTCTGCCTCAGTTTCTCCAATTGTAAAATGACTCCCAGAATTTTTACAAGGATCAAATAAGACCAGTATTTGTAAGTAATAATTAAAATTCCTTAGCACTCTGCCTGAAACATAGAACATGCTTAATAAATGCTTATTCTCTTCCACACACACACACATACACACACGCTATTGATGGAGATATTATATTTACCTATAATTATGTATTATCTATCTCCACATATATGTATATGTATACAAAATAAGTATAAGGAAAATTTGGGGGTGGAGGATCTTTTAGCAGCTAGGAATATTAGAAAAGGATTCATATAGAAAGAACTCTGTGTCTCTAAGGGCACAGATCCTTTCTTATTTTTCTCTGATTCTCCTATAGCTTAGCAAAAGACCTTGCCCTTAGAATATATTCTATGAATAACTATTGAAGGAATAGTTGAGAGAGAAATAATTGTTTTCAATAGGTTCTGCCCTCAACCCCATTCCTCTCTCACCCAACAATCTCCATTCTCCCTCAAAATAATACAACATACACCTTCTTTCAAGTCCTTCCTAGCTTTTACCCTGTCCCACTCTGCTTTGAACTTACCCAGTAAACACTGAAGCCCCCCATACCAATTTCCCTTTTATCTCCCACTATGTTCAAGCATCAGGGCTGGAAGAAACCTTGTACTTATCATATTTGAGATTTAGAAAAGAGACTCATGAGATAATCTAATCTACCTTTCTTGTATCATGGACTCTTCTAAAAATCTGGGGAAGTCTATAAATCATTTCCTTATAAAAACATTTTTACATAAAATAAAATATGGAGTGTTATAAAGGAAACCATAAAGGCCAAAATATTTATCCAAATATTAAAAAAAACAAATTCCACAGACACCAGGTTGAGAACCCCTGATCTAGGGCCCAGCTTCTTAAACTGTAGTTCGAGACCCCTTATGGGGATTTTAATTGAATGTGTGGATTGTGAAATTATTATTTATTATGAACAAATGTTTGATTGGTATATGTATATACCTATATATCTATCTATTTATTATTTATTATCTATATCTACAGATATAGATATATTCCATAGTACCTATATAACTATCTATATATTATTTATATCTACAGATATATTCCACAATATCTATATATCTGAGGTCATGTAAAAATTTCTCAGGCAAAAAGAAGGCACAAGTGGAAAAAGTTTAAGAAGCCCTGATCTAAATGTAACTCTAATTTTCCAAATGCAGAAATCTCTGAGATGGAAAATGACTCAGTCAACATCATGCAGAAGTATGTAGTAAAATCAGGTCTTCTGCCTCTAAACCCCCCCTTTTCCCTTTATTCCTATGTGCCTTTGGCACCTAAAAGCTCTGCAGGATTTCATCCTCCTCCTCTACTCAACCTAGTGGCTCCCACAGGAGGAGGGCTGGAGGTGGGCAGCCAAGGCAGAAAGGGAGGCAGCCAAGGGAGGATTGTGTGTTAAGCTGAAGAACACAGTGTCTTCTACCTGCCTGAAGGCTATTTACACAGTTCCAATTGATTTGTTGTAACCTGTAATTATTTTAGAGGAATTTTTTTTCATGCTCCATTTGTTTTCTGCTCTCCAGCTGAGGAGCTGCCAGGGAGATCAGCTCCTTGAATTAAGAGAGAACCAGGGGCTGCCCTTCTGCAATGCTCAGAGAAGAAAAATTGGGGAATCCAGAGCCCCATCTTCCCCCCTCCTGCCATCTTGTTTCTTTCTTTCTCCTCGGCACTTTCCATCCTTGTCAATCAGAAAACAGGCAAAGACATGTCTAGACTAAGGGTCTATGTGATAGGAGATTCAAGTTATTTATTCTCTGCAAATGTCTTGGAGTGATTTTTTTATGTTCCCTTATACTTTTATTCTCCTCAGAGCATTTCTAAGTCCCTGTCAACTGTCCAAAAGACCCACCAAATGATATTGTCTAGAAAGACAGACAGGTGGAGTGGAAGGAAATCATGGGAGGTCTAGGTTCAGATTTTATCTTGGACATTTACTAGGTGTAGGACATGGTCAAAGCGTTTAATCTCTCCTTGTTTGCTCATCTGAAAATAGGTATAATAATACTCAGTGAATGAAATAATGTCTGTATAATGCTTTGGAATTCTTCATAGAATCACAAGATTTGAGAGTTATAAAGGATGTCAGTAGTAGTCCAAAGTGTTGTGTTATATAAAGTCCCATCCAAAGTGTTATATAAAGTCCAGAACACATATATGAAAGGAATCTCCATTATCATCCAGCTCTTTAAAAAGAGCCCCAAAGAGGAGGAGCCCATTAATGCTTCTGTTCCAATTTCAGACAGTTCTAATTGCTAGGAAGGGTTTTCCTGACATGAGCCTACATTAACCTCTCTACAACTTGCACCCTTTGCTCCTGTTTTTGCCCTGTGAAATCAAGCAGAACAAATCTAGTTTTTCCTCCACATGATAGATCTTCAGATACTTGAAGACCATCCCCATATTCCTTCCTAAGTCTTCTCTCCAGACTAACCATCTCTAGATGTTTAAGATCCCTCCCCATCCTGGATGCCTTCCCTGGATAATCTCCAGGTTATCAAGGTCCTCTTAAATCTTAAAGTGTTATATAAATGTCAGCCCTTATGAGAGTACTTGGTCTTGTTTACAGAGCCCATTTTGTTGTTCAATCATGTCTGGCTCTCCCTGACTCCACTTGGGGTTTTCTTAGAAAAGATACTGAAATGGTTTGCCATTTCCTCCTCCAGTTCACTTTATAGATGAGGAAACTAAGGCACACAGGGTTAAGGCACTTGCCTGGAGTCACATAGCTAATAAGTATCTGAGGCCAGATTTGAATTCAGGAAGATGAGTCTTCCTGTTCTATTCACTGAAACAGCTAGCTACCCAAGAGTCCATTCTAGACAAAATATTTGTCTAGAATGAACATGAATTTTCTTTTTGCTAAGACTTTCTCTTTACTCCATACAACCCTTTACCAACTTTAGTGCTTTCTATTTTCCTTTTATTCCCACCTAGGCCCCCCCAAAAGTACTTTCATGACAAAAACATGCTATCAATCATTTATACTTTTTTGTGACATATATTACCTTTCCTGGGGATATTTGCATTAAATTTGCATTTAAGCCTGATTTCTCTGCAAAAGCTGTGCATCTGGGCCATTACTATGCTTGAGACAGCACCAATAATGTTAAAATCTGATCCATTCTCAAATGGCCCATTCAGATACTACCTCCTTATGAAGTCTTCCCTAATTCATAGAGCAACCCCCCCAGTTAGAAGTAATCTCTCTTTCCTATTATCTACTCTAACCCATTGCTTGTCCCTTTCTTATGGCACTTATCACATTATAGACACTGAACTCTCTTCCTAGATTGTCAATCTGTAAAGTCCGGGTTAGCAACCTGGATGTTTAGAATCAGCTGGAGTCAGGATAAGCAAAAGTCCTTGGTCTTTAGGGAGAGACTGAAGAGAATGGACACAAACTCTCCACTACCTCCCTTTTCCTAGTCTATCTCAAAAGTAACTCTGACTTGTCTTACTCTACCCCCTAAAGCCTCCTACAATTATCTGTATACACCAAAATATCGAGCCAGCACAGAATAGTGGGAAGGACCATTGTCCAAGCATATGCTAATAGAGAATGCTATTGTCCAATAGGTAATTAGCCTTAAGTGCTTGGTTGTCTGATTCCAGTGCATCAACTCAGAGTTTCAGCCCTTTACATCAATCCTTTCTTTGAACCTTAGTAAAACACTAAGCACCTTACTTAGTAAATTGTTGTTGAATGAATCAATGAGTTCTTATCAAGTAGAAGTAATGAGATTAATTTGCTACAAAAATAAATCATAACTATGGAGACTGAATGTGGATCAAAGCCTAGTATTTTCATTTTTTGTTGTTATTTGCATGTTTTTTTTTCACTTTTTGATCTAATTTTTTTCACAGCATGAAAAATATGGAAATATATTAGAAGAATTGTACATGTCTAACTTACATTGAATTAGTTGCTATCTATAGTAGGGGATGGTGGGAGGGAGGGGGGAAATTTTGGAACACAAGGTTTTACAAAATGGAGTTGAAAATTGTCTTTGCATGTATTTGTAAAAATAAAAAACTATTAAAATAAAAAATAAATCATATAATGCATTATAGGGCCAAAAAATTGGATTATGCATTGGTTTGGTACCACAGCTTCCAACTAAGTAATGAAACCATAAAGAGTCTATAATTTGTGAAATGATGTCTATATGTCCATCCCATTGGGCCACATGACTCCCAGAAAGCTGTATCTGGACTTTCTGGGTCAGAGCAGAACCTTCCTTAAAGGTTCAAGATATGTATTTTGTTAATCACACTGTGATTTCATTTGTTTTCAGAATTCCCCAGGAGGAAATATTAATCTATCAGGATCATTTTGAGATTTACATTCTTAAAAAGAAGCCTGGGGACACTGAAAGGTTAAATGACCTTCCTTGGGTCACACAGTCAACATGTATAAGAAATTGGACTTGCACTCAGGTTATTTTGGCTCTGGTGTCAGCCCTCTGTTCCTTGCCTCATACTGACTCTAAGCAAAATTAATAAATCATTGCCCAAACTCTCCACTAGCAAGTCATAAAGGCCAAGGCCAATCTCTGAGGTAGCCCCAGGTGGAAGAAGCTTTTTAGAGAGTGGGGAGAAGTTCCACAAAATTGGAGTAGAGAGTGAAGAAATATAAGGTCGGAGATCACTTACTATGAACTGAAGAAACCTCCTTTCCTTCCATGGTACCATGTTTATTGCCTCCTATTTGTTTCCTCTAATCCCTCATTTTACAGATGAGGAAATTGAGGTTGAGAAAGATTAAATAATTGGCTCAATATCTTTTCAGGTACATGTTCAATCTGCTTCTTGTGACAGAAATGTAAAAATAAATGCCCAAGTATTTTGGCAAAAGGGGAAAATATAGCAACACTTCTGACAAGACAGCCAACAGGAGCTGTCCAGAGGCAGTTCCTCGGCAGAGCGATTATCACACTCCTAATTAAGGAGTCAGTGTGGAGAAGATGAGATGGAAAGGACTGAATGACTGGCCATCCAGAAAGGCACAAAGGGGCCAGATGAACTGAGGAAATGAGCGGAAGACGGAAAAGAGGGCAATCTCCAAGACAGAGGCCAACTAAAAGGACAAGGACAGGCTGATCTCTTGCTGATGGAAATGCAGCAGCATCTGAGTGCCAGCCTAAATCACATCTTATTGTCATCAGCAGATGCAGTCAAGTAGCTTCTTTTGCTGGGAAGTGACAAAGAGCCCTTTGGGTGAGATGGACTCAAGAACCCAGAGTCCCAGTCAGTGTATCATATGACTGGGACAAAGCATGTAAACTGTCTGGATCTCAGTTTCCTCATCTGTAAAACAGGATGATTTCTGCTGACCCCTCTCTCATAGGGATAAGCCACAAATAAATGAGATCAGAGATAAGAAAGAACTGCACTCATCATCTTTCTCAAACTCACCCTGATCTCTCACAACTTAGGGTCATCTCCAAATGACGAGCAGGTGATTTCTCCTTTTTGTTTGCAGTTCTACATATATTGGACTACCTTAATGGAAATTTCATCATTCTCTTTTTATATCTATCCTTCCTCCTCTGTCTTCACAGGATATTACGGAATTCAACCATAATAGGATTATAGATATAGAACTAGAAAGGCCTTAAAGGCTATACACTCCAGCCTCCTCATTTTATTGATAAGGAAAGATCCTTGCCCAAGATCATAGGAACTAGAGGTAGGATTTGAACCCAAATCCAGTGTTTCTCCCACTGTACCATACTGTCTCCTTTTCGTCTCCTCTCATCCCCCACTTTACAGATAAGGAAATTGAGGTTGAGGGAGGTTAAATAATTGCCCCAACATCAGAAAGATAATGAGTGGCCAGGCTGGAAGTTAAGCCAAGATCCTCATTCAAAAACCAATATTTTCCCTCCTTTTCTTTCTCTAACATTTCAATAAACTGTGTGTATGTGTAAACATAATGAAATGAATTAGACAAATACAAATGCTGTCTTTGATAGTCTAAAGTATTAGCTAAAGATAAAGAGACTGAAACAGCAAGGTTCAGTGGCTTGCCCAAGATCATGCAGCTAGTAAAAATGAAGGGAAATATTACAGTGTGAGATGAACTGGACAGGAAACAGATTTAAGTCCTATCTGGATCTTTATATTTTATAAGACAAGCAGAGTGGTGCATGGCTAGAACAATGGACCTGGAATTAGGAAGACCTGAATTCAAATCCAGCCTCAGGTACTTACTAGCTGTGTGACCCTGGGCAAATCACTTAACCCCACCTCCCTCAGTTTTCCCAATTGTAAAATGGGCAGCCGAATGGCATCTACCTTGCCTGATTGTAATAAGGGTAAAGTTAGATAATATTTGTAAAGCACATGCCTAGAACATCATGGGTATTCTATAAACGCTTATTCCTTTCTCCTTTCCCTTGTAATTTAGTAGGACTAATTTCTGAGCTCCCTCCCAGCTCTAACATTCTAAGCTCCTTCTCCTGGCTTCAAACCAAAGTTTCTGATTCCACGTGCTATAAAAAGCATCCATGATGTCGCTCACAGTCTTAGTTTGTAGATGGAGACATAGATGTGGACATTGTGATTGTGATGTGATTCTTCATTGGAAAGGTTTGACATTTTCTTCTCCAGCTTATTTTACAGATGAGGAAACTGAGGCAAACAGGATTAAGGACTTGCCCTGCGTCACATACCTAATAAGTGTCTGAAGCCAGATTTGAATTCAAGAACATGAGGTCTCCTGATTTCCAACTGACAAACATAGACGATATTTAGAAGAATAATAAAAAGTTCATAGCTCAAGAGAGGTATATGTATACATACATAAACATGTTATAGAAGACATTTAAAGATAAATAAATATGAAGACAATATGTACATTTACATTATATACCATAATGATCTCCTTGCAGTCACCCACACAGGACACTTAATTTCTCCTCTCTATAACTTTGCCATGACTGATTGAGGCTTAGAATGCTCTCTGAACTGGACCTAGAATCTGGATTCCTTCAAGATTCATTTCAAATGGCATCCTCCAAAGGAGGCCTTTCCAGTTCTTTCCTTCCCCTTCCCTTTACTTCTGCTTTGTATGTGTCATATATATATATATATATATATATATATATATATATATATATATATATATATATATATATATATATATGCCTACTTATGTGCATGCTATTTCTCCCATTAGAACCCAAGCTCCTAGAGGACAAGGACTGATTTCCCTTTCAATTTTGTGTCCCTAATGTTCAGCCAGGGCCTGTTTCCTGCCCGGTACTTAGTAATTCCTTATTACTTAATTGATTGATTCCAGCATGGCTGAAGAGGAAGTACATAAGTGAGATGATGAATGAGGATAGTCTAAAGCTACATTAACCAGCCAAACAAGGCCAGGAGAAAATGTCGCTCATTTGGAGGGGTAACCTCAAAGCTTTTCCTTGCTACAGATGGGGATCAGACATGGCAGCTAAAATAGACTTCCTTAACTCCTCCCTCTCATCCCAGCATTTTGTATCTGGAATCACATGAGAAAATTATCTGACTAACCATACAAATATAAGCATTTGGATTTTTTTTTCCAAGAGGAAGAAACAAATCTCCCAGAAAAATTCCATCTGTTTACAAATAGACAAAAAAAAAAAAAGGTTCAGGTGGTTTGTATTATACCAAATCCCATGGGATGAGAACTGTACTCTCAATAGACATCACTTGTGTAGCAAAACCATCTAATTTAAAAATCTGTATGGGGGGGGGGGGCAAGTTCCCTTTCCTTCCTTCAATGATTCTCTGAAGTCTCAGTGCCCAGAGAGCAAAGGAAACCTCAGGGGCCTGAGCTATATATCTGTTTTTCCTCCTTTCCTTGAGAAGTATTCCTAGACTTACCTTTCAAACTGCTTCATACTTCAACACTCACCACCAGTCCTGGCTCCAACCCAACACCCACAAGACATGAAACAAGGAAGTGTCCCCAGATGTTGGTGCCTCAGAGTCACAAAGCTGAAAGAAATCTGAGGGATAATTTGCCTAGCTCCTGGCAAATGTGTACAGAGTGTGTACATATAGGTTAGTGTCTGTAAGCGGGAACATATGCCTCTAGGGATCTCGGCAGCTAGGTGGCTCAATGGATAGAGGCAGGAAGATCTATTTGCAAATCCTGCCTTACTAGTTATGTGACCCTAGGCAAGTCACTTAATCCTGTTTGCCTCAGTTTTCTCAGCTGCAAAATAAGAAGATTGGACTTGGTGTCTGCTAAGATCCCTTCTAGCTCGGAATCCATTGATATAAAAACTCAGGAGATGCTGCTAAGGAATGGAGGAAGAACTGACCTTCACATATCCTACTGAGGGAAATGAGCAGAGAAAGGATTTGCCACAGAGAGAAGATAATCTTTCTAAGGATCAATCAATCATTAAGTATTTATTAAGCAGTTACTATGTGTGAGGGACTGTTCAAGGAGCTGAGAGAACAAATATAAAAAAAAGAAACAATCCTTATTCTTGTGAAGCTCCCCTTGTATCAGGTTGCTACTCCTGCTATTTTAGAGAGGGTCAAAAGAGATTATGGAATGTACTTGAAATCAAAAGACTTGGATTCAAATCTTATTTACTGCCTCTGATCTCAGGCAAATCATTTCACTTTTCTGAGTCTTGATTTCCTTAAAAAAAATGAAAGAATTGAGCAAGATGGTATGTTTCTTCCAACTCTTAAATCCTATGATCCTATGGAAGGGCAGAGAAGGGGACTGATGTGTGCTGACTCATGCCTGGAGCTGTCCAGAGCAATCATTGAGTGAAAGACGCCTGGGAAAAAGGAGGAAGGGATGTACCTGTTCCCTCAGTGGCCTTGCCAAGGTTGGTATAATCCCCATGTCAGCTTCTTGGAGACTTATTCCCTCAGGACACTTGCTGGAGACTTCTGCCTCTGGGCTCAATGCCAAGGGGACTCTGGCACCTCACCCAGCCAAAGCCAGAACACAGAAAGCTAAAGAACAGGATAAGGGACAAAGAGACCTGCACGATGCGCCCTGCTCTGCTCTGTGCTGAGGGGCCCTAGGACACACTGCTAGAGACCAGGTTTTGTGTACATTTGGGTATTTGGGTATGTCAGTGTTTATGTCACTACTTGTGTGTATATGGGTATGATGGAGGATAAGCATGTGTGTTTGGGTAAATATACGAAGAGCTGGGGGAGTGTGGTGTGTATCTAGGAATATGTTTATGCATGGGTGTTTGTGTGTGGTATGGTGAGTGAGTGGTGGGTGGGTGAGAATGTGTGTGCAGTGGATGTATGCCTGAAACGGTTCTACAAGTCACGTAGTGAAAACTCGTCTCACTACTTTATAGCCATGGGGTGTGGAGGGGGTGGATGGGTGGGTGGCTGAGAGAGAGAGAAGAAAGAAGAAAGAAAAAAGGGAAAGAGAAAAGAAAAGGGAGAGAGAGAAGAAGAAGATAGAAAGAAGAGGAAGAGAGAGAAGGAAGAGAGAGAATTATATGTGTATGTGTATTTTTTCACACACACACACACACACACACACACACACACACACACTGTGCATAGAATATCAGAGCTAGAAGCTTGCAAGTTGGAATAGGACTCCTTAATCAGGATTCTTCCCTTTCTTCCCCTCATAGGTTAGGTTAGTTTCTCCCAGAAAGGAGATAAACAGCATTATCTCCGAGACACCACTTATTAGTCCATGGCTCTAAGGTCTAAGCTAGATCTCCTTTGACATCGCTTTCTGATAGCTTCTGGTGATAGTAACTTGGCTTCATTACCTAAGAACCAAAAAGGCCCTCCCACAAGGAATAGGGGTCCTTGGGACTTGAAGAACACCCCAAAACCATTCAAGATGCCATACTCTGTCCTCCTAAAAAGACCCATTTTCATATGGAGACAAGATTAGGGATGGGGCTGTTAAATCTAAGTATTACAGGATCTCTGTTGAATATCTATTCCTTATTTTGGCTAAATAAATTTCCCTTTGGAACCTGAGGAATAACAGAAAAAAAAAAGTCTCATTACTAACAGGGTATGGAATTGAGTCAAATCTGCCCTAATAAAGTTCATTTCATCCAATCTCCACCCACCATGGGGGGGGGGGATGTGCATGTAATTATGTGTGCATGAGAAAAAGACTGAAAGAGAAAGACAGACAGATGGAGAGAGCAAGAAAAAGAGAGAGAGAAAAAAGGCTAAGTAATTGGGCAAGGAAGGGGGGGTCTCTCACAAAAGACAATTTATCATCTCCCCTCTCCTATTCCAGTGCTCTCTCTACCTAAGCCCTCAGAGCTTCTAAATTTTAGTAATCATGGCACTCTGAGTCCTTCACAATGGCCCTTGTTTCTGTCCTTCAGAGCTTGTTAGAAGTGCCCCTAAGGTTCTGGTACTGCTCAGATGCTACTTACAACATAGACACCCTGTCCATGTTTACCACAATGAAGCCACTACATATTTTGCATTACTTCTATATGAATATAATTTTTCTGGTGGAATATAAGCTCTTTGAGGGCAGAAGACTACTTCATTTTTGTCTTTGTGTTCCCAGTGCCTAACAGTGTGGCTGGCATATAGAATGCTTTTAATAAGTGCTCTTTGATTGATTGAATTATTGGCCATGAACAAAGACTTATTTTTAAGAATTCTCTAAGCTAGTGAGATTGGTCAGATTGTGGGAAACTAGGTAGTTCAGTGGCTGAAGGGACAGTCCTAGAGTCAGGAAGACTCATCTTCCTAAGTTACTTCTTAGCCATGTGACTCTAGGCAAGTCACTTAACTGTCTCAGTTTCCTCATCTGTAAAATGATCTAGAAAAAGAAATGACAAATCATTCCAGTATCTTTGCAAAAGCAGCAACAAACAAAACATAAACTAACAATTGTGGTCACAAAAAATCAAATGTGACTGAAAAACCACTGAACATGCATCAGATCTAGGGCTAGAACCAAAGGGAGTAAAAGGCTTATCCAAGATCAGGCAACTTCAAGAAGGGGAATCAACTCTCTCTCCTCCTCTCCAACAGAAACTAATTCCTGGACCTTCCAGTCACTATAAGCCAATTTCTTAGTGACATATAAATAGTAATAATTGACATTTATATAGCATTTGAAATGTTTCAAAGTAATTTACATATACAAAGTATCCATAAAGTCTAAAGTTTTAATACTTTTAAACTATACAAAGACTTTTGGGACAATCTCTATTACCTTTTTGAGCTCTACAACAGTTCTGTAAGGCAAGTCTTCCAGGGCTTTGCTATCATTCCCATTTTACAGATGATAAAAAAAAATTTTGAGAAGTAACTTGTCTGTGGTAACAAGAACTACTTTGCTGTCAAGGGTAGAGTTTGAACCTGGGTTTAATCTTAATTCTAACAATATTTTCATCTTTAAAAAAATGTAGATTTTCACCTTTCTGTTGTTGTTTGCTTGCTTTTTCTCCTCATTTTTTTTCTTTTTTGATCTGATTTTCTTGTGCTGCATAATAAATGTGGAAATGTGTATAGAAGAATTGCACATATTTAACCTGTATTGGATTACTTGCTGTCTAGGGGAAAGGCTGGGGGAAAAGGAGGAAGAAAATTTTGGAACATAAGGTTTTGCAAGGGTGAATGTTGAAAACTATCTTTGCATATATTTTGGAAATAAAATGCTATTATTATTTTTAAAAAGATAAAAAACTAATATAAATATATAAAGTATATGACCTTGTTTAACAAAACAAATTCTATTTGATATTTGGAATGATACAGTAACCATGCCTTCTCTACATGTCCCCTTTTCTTCCTTCTATTTGTAACTCCCCACAGGGAAGAGATTCCTCCTTCCCTAAGAATAGAACTAAAATCCAGTGGCTATAATAAAATTCTTATGGACCAGCCCAAAACTTCCTAAGCCCTTTCCAAGTAGCCAAGTCAGGATGATTTTTCAGATCCCTTCTCATCTTTTGAAAGTTATGTATTCTGTCAGGTCCCTCTGCCTCTCTGGCTGACATTTCCCTCTTTGCTCATTTCTCTTTGCCTCTGTGTAACAAGGTGCAGGAGGCTGTAGGAGCTGACAATGGAATTACCTGTAACTCCAGATTCTGTCAATCTCCATTAAGAACCCAGGGAGAGAATAGTCAAAGCTATGGAGGCATCTTGATGCTGTTATTGCCATCAGGTTTGCTATCATAGCAAACAAAACAACCTTCCTGTTCCACTCCCACAGGGAAGCAGGGAGAGTAACCTGTTCTGGGTCTAGATTCATCCTGGTCCTCAACTCAGAGCTACAATGACATGCTGGCTATTCTTAAGAGCCTGGGCACCCAGGAGATCAGCTAGGCTGGGGAAGGGATGTGAGAAAAGGAAAGGAAGAGAAGGATCTCTAGAGAAGGAATAAACATGAGCAAAATCATCCTGATTGTGGTTTGCTATAAAATTTATGGAAGTACTAACTGGCACATCTTGAGTTATTTCTCTTATGGATATATCTCCATTTTTCATCTATTGCTATGGCCCTCTATTGGTGAATAGCAGAACCATGATGATCCAATTTTTTTTTTCAATTTCCTGAGGACTAGAGTTAAAGAAATGAATGAAGAATAGGAAAAAGTCAGGGAGAGATAGAGACAGAGACAGAGGCAAAGATAGACCAAGACAAAGAGAGAGACAGAGAAAATAAAATGTGATCCAAAATTGTGGAGAAGAGACAAAAGGGGAGGGTAAAGTAGAGAAAGAGAGAGGAGAGGAAAGAAAAGAGGGGGGGTAAAGAGGGAATAAACCAAAACATTCTTTCATTCCCACTTATAATCTTGGAAGCCACCAAACTATGGCCTCAGAATTGCCTGCTCCCATTCCCCATTCTTTATGATCACAGAATCACTATCAGAATTAGTTCTCCTGAAACTATTATTCAGAGTTGGTATATGAGTTGGTGGATGAATCGGGTAAGTTCAGGGTTGATATATACACCAAGTACTATAACTTTGCTCATATTAATGAGTGTTGGGGGTAACTGACATTGGTCCGGTGGTCACAATAAGTCATCTAAGCCAAAACTGGATTGTCCTATTCTCAGAGAAGTCTTTTCTCCCAGGGATGAATTCTATGATCTAAATTTTTCAGAGGACATGAGACTCCTGCTTGAACATGACATGGTAGAAAAGCCTTCACAGTCTGGCTCTAACCTATCTTTCATAATGGATTTCATATTACTCTCTGCCTCCCACTCCATGTTCTGGACTCTTTGTACTTTGTTCATGATATTTCATCTTCCACCTCCTTGATTTTGCACTGATTCTGAACAAGACTGAAACATACTCCCTCCTTACCTCCAGCTCTTAGAAAGTCTAGCTTCTATCAAAGCTCAGTTCAAATGCCACTTCTTAGGTGATGCCTTTTCCAGATCTCCACCTCTTGTTCTTAATGTCCTTCTCCCCAAATTTATCAATGTATGTATGTATGTATATACACATATATGTGTATATGTAAATATGTAAATAAATACCAAAATTATATATTTGTATATACCATATATGTAATATACTTTTATATATATGTAGAGTATATATTTATAAACATATATAATAATTTATACATGTATTCTGTATGTGTGTATATTTATTTTGTATTAATTTAACTGTGATTATATTGTGTTCCCCCCGCCAATAAAATGTCAGCTACTTGACAGAGGGAATTGTTTATTTTTGTTTTTCTCTCTCCAGAATTTAGCAGAAATCCTTGCATATAGGAATCTGTAAATAAATGTTTGTTGATGATGGACAGATTTTAAATCAGTGAATATAGGTTCAAATCTTGACCCTGCTGCTAATTAGCAAGGTGATCATGGGCAAATCTCTTATTCTTTCTGGACTTCACTTTGAGATTTGATAAAATGACTTCTAAAGTCACCTTGACTTCTAAAATTCTGTTTGATCACATTTGTTAAAAAGAAACAAGAAAAATTCCTGCCCCCAAAAAAGGGTTTTTTTTCTTTTGGGGACTGAGATATCTAAAAATCAAAGATATCCATTTGGGCGCATTTAGGGTTCAAAGCATAGGGATGGCTAAAATGACTTTGAGAGCTCCCTCCTGTACTAGTTTGTATGACTTAAGCTAAGCCCAATCATAGCAGCCAAAGCTCCATCATATGGATACAGAGATCAGCCATTGGTTCCAGGAAGTAAAGAAATTGATGAGCCCTCAAAGGGATATATTGGGGAAATGATTGGACCTTCCTCCTCCCCTGAACCCTACCAAGATTCATCATAGTCTCTACTTCCTTTATTATCAGCAGAGCTCTTAGTGTGTTTGTCATTAATCAAAGGCTCAATTATTGAGCAGGTGTTTGCTAATGAACAAATGAGTTTGCCTCTTCTACCTTGTAAATATGGCTTCCTTCTGTCCTCACAGGGGAAAGAACCTAAAAAAAATTTGCTTTTCTTAGCAATAAAAAAGGACCCCCTAAAGGGTGGTACCAGAAAAAGAAAGGCCATAAACATTTATTAAGTACTTACGACTTGCCAGGAACTGTGTTAAGCACTTTACAAACATTTCATTTAACACTGACATTTATTATCCTCATTTTACAGATGAGGAAACTGCAACATACAAAGATTAAGTGATTTGTCCAGGGTCACACAACTAGGAAGTGTCTTAATCAGATTTGAATTCAGGTCTTCTTAACTCCAGCCCATTACTCTATCCACTGTCTTTATGTATGTTTGCAACTCCCTTGCACTTAGTCCCTTCCTAGGGGAAAATACTTTAGAAAAGCACCTGAAAATGAAGAGAAGCCATGACGTGAACTTAACCAACAGAATAGAGGAGGAAGAAGTGAAAGATGTCCTGGAAAGTTTGTATGCTCCTGGAGGAGAGGGTATAACTGAAGTTCAGCCATGGTCAGTGATGGCAATAGTCACCAAGACACATACTGAAGCTGCAATAAAGAGTTAACGGTGTCCTAGATAACATGGTTAAGAGGCCAGTGTCAAGTCCTTGGAAGCTGCTTCATGAATGGCATACTGCCTTGGGATTCTAGTGGACATCATCACAAAAGTTTCAGGTGGATTATGATCCTTGGGATATTGAGCCAAGAGAGAATGAAGACACTACACTTGCTTTCCTTCCTTCCTTCCTTCCTTCCTTCCTTCCACAAATATTTGTTAAATATTTACTGTGTACAGTGAATTGACCTGAGAAAGATACAAAGACAAATAAGATTTCATGCATGCCTTCATGGAGTAACCTGGTAAGAAATAAGATATGTACCCCAATAAATATAATACAAATTAGAATATGACAAATGTATAAAAAGAATACAAACAGTTGTGAGATTGGGAGGTAAATAAATGAAATGAGCCAGAGGGGAAGGCTCCTGAAGAAGCAGCTTATCAGTGAAGCAGTAGCTCTACTGAAACCAGACCAGTGCCAGATACTGCTACCTACCTTAGCCCTCCTCCTCCACCATGGAGCGCTCACTACTTACATGGACACCTGGAGGTAGCTAATTAAATGCTTATAAAGCTCTTCCAGCCCTGGCAGGAAGGAAGCCTTCATTGTGCCAGGTGCTCCTCATAGCTTCCGAAACAGGCATCTGCCAGGGATGATTGAAGCTAAATGGGAGACTGAGGTGGAACTGGGCAGAACTGAGCTCAATAGGACAGAGGCTCCATCTCCAGGTCAGCTCTGTTCCCAGAATATACCATGTTTCTCTCTATCAATCGCTCATCCATCAAAAAGCGTTTGTGGCAATAGTTCATACTGGTATCTCAGTGTAAGGTTTGCAAAGGGCTTTACAAGAGTTAACTCATGTGATTTGTAGGGAGATGCTATTATTATCCCCATTTTGCAAATGAAAAAACTAAGACTGAGAGAAGTTAAATGATTTGCCCAAACCCCACAATTACTGAGAAAGGATCTGAATTTGGTTCATGTCTAACGCTCTATCCATTGAAATGCCTACTAAGCGCCCATTACATGACAACTGCTGTGCGAGTTTCTGGACTTATAAAGACAATCAGGAAGTGGTCTGTCCCCTTGAAAAATGTTACATCATATACAGGGAGGAGATGGATGAATAGATAAAAAATGCAGACAAGGTCATTTCAGGTAGGACACACTAGCAGCTATGAAGCTCATGGAAGGCAATTGATTTCAAACATTTTTGATCATGCTGCCCTATAAATAAAAAATATTTTGAGCACATATCCACAATATCTTATCTTATTCAGTCATTTTTCAGTCATGTCCAACTGTTCATGATCCCATTTGGGGTTTTCTTTGTGAAAATAGTGGAGTGGTTTTCTATTTCCTTCTCCAGCTCATTTTACAGTTTACACTGGGGCAAACAGGTTAGGTGACTGGGCCAGGATCACGCTGTTAGTAAGTTCCTGATGCCAGATTTGAGTTCAAGAAAATGAGTCTTCCTGCTTCCTAGCCAAGAATCCACTGGACCACCCAGCTGCCCATGTATCTATTTACTTATTTGTAATTTTACTTCTGTACTAATTACATACATTATGGGACTGTATAATTCCACTGGAGTCAAGTGCTGCCTTTGGGGATATTAATAAGATATTACTCTAACTGTATGTCACTGTTCTTCCTCTAGGTGAAGAAGCCTGATCTAATTAGCTTGCATAAAACCTGATAGAAATATGAGTTATTACCTCCACACCTTTTCTCCTGTTTTACTTCACATTTGGCATTGCCTCTACCCCTCCAGATCCTATCCAACCTTTAAGGACCACCTCAGGTCAGAAAAAGAGAGAACAGAGGAAATGTGAATTAGGCAAGCAGCATTACCAAAAGTACCAACAAGAACACCAATCTTTCTCCCATTCCAAAGCTGCCTGTAGGTGATACATGATGACAAAGAGAGCCCAGGATAGTGTTTCTAAATTGGTCCTTATGTTGTACATGTGGAATTGACTAAAGGCAGAAGAAGATAGCCATATGATGTCTAGTTATGGTAAAATAGCATAGCTCTGGGCAATCTCTTTAGCAAGGTAAATTTCCCTGAATATTTTCACTGTATGGATCCTTGAGAAAATATAGCAGTTGACTGAGATCTTGGGCATAGAGAATACCAATGACTCAATGATAATAATTCTGCATTATAAGGTCAAAGACAGATGCATCCTTGACAATGCCTTTTGAGTGATCCTCAATGCTCAAGCTTGGTTGGATCAGAGATCAATGGCCATAAAAAGGGGTATATAAAACCATGTGTACTCCTTGAACTAGCAATACCACTGCTACGTTTGTATCCCAAAAGAGATTTTTTTAAAAGGAAAAGGACCTATAGATACAAATATTTATAGCAGGTCTTTTTTTGTTGTCAAACAATTGGAAATTTAGGGAATTGGGGAATGGCTAGACAAGTTTTGATATATGATTGTAATGAACTACATTTTCTTTCCTTTTTGATCTGATTTTTCTTATGCAACAAGATAATTGTATAAATATGTTTACATATATTGGATTTAATATACATTTTAACATATATAACATGCTTGTCATCTAGAGGAAGAGATGGGGAGAAAGGGAGGAGAAAATTTGGAACACAAGGCTATATAAGGATCAATGTTGAAAAATCATCAGTCCATATGTTTTGAAAATAAAAGGCTTTAATAAAAAAATAAAATATATATTAAAAAATTATGCTCTGAGAAAAACCTGGAAATATTTTTATGAATTGATGAAAAGTAAAAGGAATAGAACCAAGAGAACATGGTGTACAATAATAGCAATATTGTAAGATGATTGGCTATTAATGATTAAGCCATTTTTAGCAGTATAATGAACCAAGACAACTATAAAGAACTTATTATAAAAAATGCTATCCATTCTCAGGGAAGGAACTGATGAAGTCTGAATAAAAATTGAAGCATACTTTTAAAAAACTTTATTTTGGGAGATTTTATTTTAGTCTATGTTTTTTTAACAACACAAATATCATTTGCATGGCTTCACATATATAATGTATATCAAATTGATTGCCTTCTCAATAGAAAGGGTGGGAAGGAGGGAACAGATTTGGAACTTAGTTTTAAAAATGAATAATGAAAAATTTTACATGTAAGTGAGGTAAATAAAATATTAAACAGATTTTTTAAAAGGAAAGAACAAGTCATGGAGCCATTTGCCCCAGTACTCTACCCACATTAAACACTCCTTCCTCCAAACTTATGTAAACTTTTTGTCTATGTCACCTACTTGAGGAATAATCATATATTGCTTTACATTGTTAACTATTAGACTAGACAGTAAATCATTTAGGGTTATGGTTTCACATTTGTATTTGTATCTCTTACAGATTTAGCAGGCTACAAAGTTCAGGGTATGCACACAAAATAAAAACTTGCTGTAGGAATGAAGAACAAAGTTGAACCAGCCCTGAAAATGTAGAGACTAAGTGCTAGAAGGGGTATTTTGGCATGGATCCTGCCAAAAGCTGAGGACATGCATGATTTGTGATCAGCTTCAGAGAATTCATAGAATAGTGTCTTGATGACTTAATAAACTGTAGGGTTTATCCCTTCGTGATGGTTTTTTGGTCTACTAAGTGGATCTTTCATCTCTGATGGGACCATTCTCACCAAAATCCTCCTGCCATGTTCAGATGCCCAACAAATCTGAATCAATACCAATATAATCAATACAAAAGTAGGAAGTGTGGATTCAAATTCTGGCCCTGTCACCAACAAGCTGTGTGTGTTTGGGTAAGTCACTGATGTTTTGGGGGTCTCCATTTCCTAATCTGTAAAATTATTTGATTGGAATAAATGACTTGTAAGGTCCTTCCCACATCTGCCATTCTTTATCTATTTGTCTATTCTTCCTTCTTTGTGGGCTCGGGGTAGGAAGGGAGCACTCTGTATTTGGGGCACAGTCCCATCTTGCATTTGGCCTTTCATTAACAAGCAGATCTTTTTTTCAAAGGCACCTGGGAAAGCCAGAGCTTGTTTCCTTCTCTCTTTGCCAAGCTTCTGAAGGCATTTAATTAGTTACCTACAGATGCCTGTATCCATGTAGCAGAAGCAGAATGGAAAGCAGCTCCTGACTTTGTATTTAGTGGAACTCCTGCCTCAGAGAAACCTAGTACCCCCTATGACTTACTTCCTCCTAATTTGATCTCAAAACATCATATGTTTTTCTTATGCATTTACCTTTGAAATGAGATTATATTCATGGTGAAGAATGGGTAATGAATAGGCTATGCAGTGCCAAGTTAAGGGTTTTAGAATATATCCTGGAGGTGATAGGGAGCCAATGAGACAGAGAGTTAACATTAAAACATATTTAGAAATTAAGATCTAAGAACAATTTTTTTTTACATTTTTAAAGCCCTTAGTTCTAGGTGAGTCTTTATGCTCCTCCAGATCCCATCCCCCCCACTTCTCCTCCTACAGCCACAAAACTCAAAAGCAGCAGCCACATCATCTAGTCACTTAGCTGACGAAAGGACCACCTTCTCATAGAAGTCATTAAATTTCATTGTAGTTGAAATCCCAAAGGATTTGGGGCTCAAATAAGATAATGTGTAAAAGTGCCTTACAAACGTTAGAACATTATATAAATGGCAATTATTATTACTAATGAGGGAAAGGAAAAGGGGAACCCCATTTCTCGGCCCATAGATAATCCCATGAGGCGCAGTGTCCCCCTGTAAAATGAATTTACAGGCCCGAAAACCTAGATTGATAAATAAAAGGTATTATAGGAATTTGGAAGTAAAGCTCAGTTAGAAAGACGCCAGGGCCAGAGGTGGCCGCTGGCAGGCAGGAACCCTTACATGGCTGGAAGGATACCATGTGTTGGCTGGGAGGGCTCCTGCAATGAGGGAGTTCCGGCTCACCTCTTTTATACCCAAAAGATTGTGGGCAGTTCCAAGTTCTCAGTGGGCTTTTCAGTTAGCTCAGATCAGGTGAGGGCTGGGGGAAGCCGAGCTGATAGTGGGGCTGGGCCCGGATATTCAAAGGGTGCCTTTGACCAGGATTTGTAAATGAAGGTCAGCCATGGGTTGGGCAATTAGAAAGGAACCTTAAAGGGACCTCAACCTCCATCATTACTACTGTTATTAGGTTGAGAGACCTAGTTTCTAGTCCCAGTTCTGATATTAGCCGTGTGGTTTTGAACAAATTATTTCAATTCTGAGCCTCTGTTTCCTTCCCTAAAAAACAGGATGAGGTACAGAATGATTCCAAAACCTTAGCACTGGAAATGATCTTAGGGGACATCTAAGACAGCATGGTATATAGCATACTTAATGGAATTCTAGGCTTAGAATGAGGAAGGCCTGGGTTTGAATCTCACCTCAGACTGCTTCAGGCTATGTAACCATAGGCTGTCACTTCACTCTCAGTTTCCTCATCTGTAAAAAAAGGAATAATAACTGGAGTACTTCACAGGGTTATTGTGAGCAACAAAACAAGATAACATGTAAAGCATTCTGCAAGTCTGAAAATGATATACAGGGCGTTTAAGGTTATTAAAGCTTAAAATAGTACTAAGATTTTTAGAATTTGTGTGTGTATGAGAGAGAGAGAGAGAGAGAGAGAGAGAGAGAGAGAGAGAGAGAAGAGAGAGAGAGAGAGAGAAAGAGAGAGAGAGAGAGAGATACAGAGAGAGAGAGAGAGAGAGAGAGAGAGAGAGAGAGAGAGAGAGAGAGAGATACAGAGAGAGAGAGGGAAAAGGAGAGAAAGAGAGAGAGAGAAGGAGGGAGGGGGAAGGGAAGGAGAAGGAGGGAGAGAAAGAGAGAGGGAAGCAGAGAAGAGATTGAAAAAGAAAGATTAAGAGAGACAGAGAAAGAGAAAGAGAGAGAGGGAGGGAGGGAAAGACAGAGACAGAGAGATAGAGAAACAGAGAGACAGACAGAAACAGACACACAGAGAGACTGAAAGAGACAGAAAGACAGAGAGAGACAAAGAGAGACAGAAGAGAACAGCATAATATGATAGAAGTCAACCATCTTATGCTATAGCTAAGGACACTGAGGCGCATGGAGACGGTTACTAGCCCCAGCTCCCAGAAGAAGGCAGCAGACATGAGCCTCCAAGCCTCGGGTTCCATGCTCTCTCTACCTCCGTCTCTATGGAGGTCTCTTCCATCCACCCCTGATGGATTTGCATTCTCTGATTTGCAGACTTCAGGAGAGTTCACCTGAATTTCCCCACTACAGGCTGGACCTAATTTGTCTTGCTCATGACAGGCTACTCTGGAACTCTGCTCAGACTATGGAAACAAGTGAACAATTCAACCCAACAAACATCTATTAAGCATTTCTATGTGCATGGCACTGGGTCAAGAGCCCGGGGTCCAAGGATGAAAAGCACAAGTCTGTGATTTCCAGTTTCTTACAGTTTCCAGGTGTGACCCGCACTCAGCCCGGCAGGATGCACCTTGGAGGCTCCAGGGAGAAGATGTGCAGGGAGAGGAAGGCCCTGGCCATCGCCAGCACCCCCACCTGGGCTGCCACAAGCTGGGAGCCTGACCCATTTTGCGGGAGCCGAAGAACAGCAGCACAGCTGCGTGGGTGTCTGTGAGAGGCAGGGACTGGGAGGGGCCAGGGAAGAGGGAATGCGCTTGTCTCTCAAGGCTGGCGCAGATGGAGAGGCAGAGGAGCTGAGCAGGGGCTCGGACTTCCTGAGGTCCGGCCCACACTTCTCCCTCCCCCTCCCGCTGGCGGGACTCCTGGGAAGGCTGGGGCTCCAGAAAGCCAGTAAGCAGTCCAAAGGCTGGAAGGCCAGTGAGCCTCCGATGGCCCCTCGGCACTGGTTAAGCTTCTGGGGCCCTTCTGCATTTGGACCGTCAACTCCGACTTATCTAAAGATCTCCAAGTGCAGTCTGGGTACCAGGAACCCGCCAATCTTTCAGGGCGCCCATGAAGCTAAAAGCCACTTTCAGTTGTTTTCAATTCTAACATGGTAACTATCGATGGGTTATAGTCCACTTAAACAAAAGCTCTTGGTGCGCTGAGGAGAAAGGTATCCTGAGACAAAGATATTTGAGACCCATTGGTCTCAAATAAAGTCCTGCGAACTGATTCAGGTAGGAGGAGACCGCGCAAGTCATCATATTGGTAGAGAACTGCAGGGAAGAAAAATGAGTTTGAAACTTGCCTCACATACTAGCTATACCACTCATTTCTCTAACCTCAGATTCCTCATACATCCCTACATTCAAGGAGTTTTGTGAGGATCAAATGAGAGAATTTATATATATATATATATATATATATATATATATATATATATATATACCTTAAATACTACATAAATGCCAGTCAAATCAATAAGCATTTATAAAATACTTACAATGCCAGGCTCTGTGCTAAGTTCTGGGGATACTTAGAAAAAAAAGTCGGGAAGGAAGAGTTCCTATCCTCAAGGAGCTTACAATCATTACAATACATTACAATACATTGGAAATGATCACAGGGTGAAGGCACTAGAATTAAAAGGCATGGAAAGGTTGCTGGTAAAAGGTAAGATTTTAGCTAGTGGTAGTAGTAGTAGTAGTAGTAGTAGTAGTAGTAGTAGTAGTAGTAGTAGTAGTAGTAGTAGTAGTAGGTTTTAGTAATAGTAGTAGTAGTAGTTGGCAATAAAAGTAATAGTAGTAGTTGGTTATAGTAGTAGTTGATTGTACTAGTAATAGTTGGTAGTACTAGTAGTGGTAGTTGGTTGTTATAGTAGTAGTGATGGTAGTTAATTGTAGTAGTAGTAGTAGGTTGTAGTAATAGTAGTAGTTGATTGTAGTAGTTGGTAGTACTAGTACTGGTAGTTGGTTGTTATAGTAGTAGTAGTAGTAGTTAATTGTAGTAGTAGTAGTAGGTTGTAGCAATAGTAGTAGTTGATTGTAGTAGTTGGTAGTACTAGTAGTGGTAGTTGGTTGTTATAGTAGTAGTAGTAGTAGTTAATTGTAGTAGTAGTTGGTAGTTGGTTGTTATAATAGTAGTAGTAATGAGGGAAAGGAAAGGGGGAACCCCATTTCTGGGCGCATAGATAATCCCATGAGGCTCAGTGTCCCCTGTAAATGATTTACAGGCCCAAAAACTTAGATTGATAAATAAAAGGTTTATTGTAGAAGTTTGGAGGTAAAGTTCAGTTAGAAAGACGCCAGGGCCAGAGGTGGCCGCTGGGCGGGTAGGAACCCCTACATGGCTGGAAGGATGCCATGTGTTGGCTGGGAGGGCTCCTGGGAAGAGGGCTCCGGCTTGGCCCTTTTTATATCTAGAAGATGATGGACGGTACCCCTAAGTTCTCGGGGGGGGGGTGCTTTTCAGTTAGCTCAGATCAGGTGAGGGCTGGGGGAAGCTGAGCTGATAGTGGGGCTGGGCCCGGATATTCAAAGGGTGCCTTTGACCAGGATTTGTGAATCAAGGTCAGCCATGGGTTGGGCAATTAGAAAGGAATCTTAAAGGGACCTCAACCCTCATCAGTAGTAGTAGCAGTAGTAGTAATAATATCCACTGATAACTCTTACCTCATTTTACTCAAATATTTTCTCCTTTGCTTGGATAAATTATTTGCTGTCTCTGGACCTTAGTTTCCTCCTATTGAGAGAACTGGAGTAGATGGCTTTCAAGGTCCCCATTCTGGCTCTAAAGAATTCTTTCTTTTCCTTCTCCCTCTGATTCTTTCTATCTCTGTCTCTAATTGTTTCTCTCCGTGTGTCTCTTACACACACACACACACACACACACACACACACACACACACACGAGTTTCTCAAGCTTACTGTGTAACCTCTCTTAAAGGGAACAAAGGAGTTTTAGTTTCTCAGTCTTTCCCAGGGGGATTAATGAAAAAAAATTTTTTAAGTTTCTGTGTCGGAAGAGAAGCCAGGGGTCCAAGTTGAACCACAGACAGGTTAAAAGAGAGTTGGGGCGTTTCACTGGCAGGGCAGCAGAAGGCAGGAAGGAAGGCTACAGACAATTAGTGTCTCCCACCTTGGAGCAGTCTATTCCTGTTTCTGGACATAAGCAGCCAGCCTGGAGAGCTGATCTAATAGGACAGTGTCCGGAACCTTTTAATAAGAGCGAAATAACAAATGTAGAGATTGGGGCTTTGGATTGTTTAATTTTTTTCTCTCTCCTTCCAATTGAATCAGTGCAGCCCCTTAGGCTATTGCAGAGTCTCATTCCCAGGCAGGATCTGCTCCGAGCTGGCTTCCTTCCTCACAGTGCAGATGCTCCCCAACATTCATCTGGAACCTTCTGATTTGCATCTCCAAAGAAATAAAGCAAATTCCACTAAACGCTGTTTATTTTTCCTTCTGTTTTGCCCTAGGCAAACCTTGTTGTGACTCCTGGGATGGGAGTAAGTAATCACAGCCAGCTCTGTGAAGCCTGGGGAAGTGGTGATGGGAGGGGGAGAAGACGGGGTAAAGGAATAAGGGGAGGGGGGAGTATCATAATCAAAAATGTGAAAATAAACCCCTATTGGAAGTGGGAGGGAGAGGATGGGGTTGGAAAGGGGTTGAAGAACATAATCAGAACAAAACCTGCCCCCACACAATAAAAATTGAATTTACATAACAGTGACCTCTACTGGGTGAGACAGGATCAGTAATTAGATTGGAGAATGGTTAGGGAAACTTTCCAAGTACATTAAGTGACAAAAATAAAAAAATCGGGATCCAATTGTAGAGAAGAGGAAGAAACAGATAAAGATAAACAAGCAAACAGAGAGAGACAGAGAGCCAGTGGAGACAGATAGAGAACTAAACTGAGAGATAGAAGCAAACGAAGAGACAAAGACCAAGCCAGATTTCCATAAGGAATTGGTTCTGACCCTATTCTTCTCGACACCTTCCACCTTTCCTCTCTCATATAAGCCATAAGATCCTAGGATTTAAAACTGCAAATGAACGTAAAGACCATCAGGAAAAAAATGCAAACTAGAGAGGGGCTGTGGGGAGCAGAGGTATGGGGACTTCCCATCTGGGCAGCGCTTTAAAGCCACAGATGTGACCCAGTGGATCAGCCTCTCCAAATAACAGAGGAGTTTCTGGACTCAGACAAAGAAACCAAGCAGGAACAAGAACTAAGAACAGTGAATAATAGATCCATGATGTGGATCTATTATCACTGGTAAAGAAATATCTGCCATACTCCTGACAGTCAGGGCTCAACACTCAATAACATTGAAAGATGTGACCATAAACTTCACAACAAGGAGTGGTGCCAAATGAACTCTGTTCCAAGGAACGGGGAGAGGGATAAACTATTGGAAAACTAGAAGAACCTCCTGTCATTGGACAGCTCCAAACCTTCATGTGCAGCCCAGCTCCTCCAACTCACCATATCCAAACCAGAATTCATGGATTCTCTCTCCCTCCCCTATTTCTGTCCTGAGCACCAGCTTTCTTCCATTCTTCATAGTCTCCATTTCTAGTTAGTTGCCAAATCTCTCCTATCTACCCTTTTCTCTCCACTCATACAACCACCAGCCTAGTAGTACACCTCTGCTTCCAGTTTCTGCCCTTTCCCCAAAGCTTAAGCAACGCTTCTAGCAGGTAAAGTCACCCTTCTTCTTCTAGGGTAAAGTGCCCGGCAACAACCCCAAATCCACACACTGTCAATGAGTGAAAATGAGTGTGTATGTACATATGTGCACACGTGCATCCATATATACATATATTATTTATATACAATATATACATGTTCTTTTTGGTGGACTTTTTTAAAAAAGGTTTTTCAAATCCCACATAAATCAATATATTTGTAGTGTTCCTTTTTGTGATATCAAAGAACTGAAGACAAAAGGGATGCCTATTGATAAGGGAGTCGTTAAACTATAGTACACAAATGTGATGGAATATTTATGTGCCATAAGAAACAATGAATATGATAAATACAGAAAAACATAGGAAGACTCATATGAACTGATACAAATAGGCAAATAAAATAAGCAAAACCAGGAAAATGATACATTCAAGGACCACCAAAAATAATGGTGGTTGTTGTTCAGTCAGATCCAGCTCTTCATGACCCCATTTAGGATTTTCTTAGCAAAAAAACAGGAGTAGTATGCCATTCCCTTCTCCAGCATTTTACAATAAGGAAACTGAGGTAAACAGGATTAAGTGACTTATCCAAGGTCATAGCAAGGAAGTGTCTACAGTCACATTAGAACTTATGAAGATGAGTTCTTTCCTGACTTCAGAAGCAGTGATCCCTCTCTTGCACTTTTTGGCTTTGGCTTTTTCACCAAAAAGAAAAGAAAAAGTAAATAGTATTAAATGTTTGTTGAATGGGATGTTATGAAAGAACCAAAGTCAAGCATGGCCCCAAAAAGGCACTTCTTTGCAAAGGGATGGGGCTGGGATGGGGGGAAGAGTTTGGTGTGGAACACTCTATATAATATGGTATATGGTAATTAATGCTTTTTAACATTATTTGAAAGTATTTTGACCAAATGTGATCCCCAAGAAGAAAATATAAGAAAACATGTCCCCAGTTTCTTTGCAAAGGGTTGGGGGGAAGCACTATTGTTGTGGAACACTACATATAATGTCAGTCTTTTTAAATATTTTGGTTTTGCTGAATTTCTACACACACACACACACACACACACACACACACACACACACACACTTTTTTTCTTTCTTCTTTGTTGTAAACGATGAATCTCTGGGAGGAAGAGGAATACATTGGAAAATATAGTTGAAAGAAAAACCAAAACAATCAATACAATTTGATTTTAATTTTAAAAAGAAGAGATGTTTTTCTTTTTCTTTTAAGTTGTCTTGAGGGGAGGTGTGTCAAACCAAGCAATGAGCCAATCCTGGAATTTGTGGTTGGCTGGTTCCCATGACAACCATAGCAACCCATTAGCTGCCTTTTCTTTTCTTCAATCCTCAGCCACTGGGGTACACCTTGACATTGAGGTTGTGGATCAGCAAAACTAGGAGAAATGTCACTCTGGCTCTGCCCTGCCTTCTAACTTGCCTCAGCTGAGGTGCTCTTAGAGAGAGGCTGTTCAAGTCCATTCACCTCCCCCATACAGATCAAGGAAAATAAAAGGAAGGGGGAGTCCCAGAACTGATGGGCTCCCGTTGCAAGGTCACCCCTACCCCCACCCCAGGTCCCTGCCAGCCCCAGCCCCTCTCTGACAGCCTGTGCTGCTGCAGGCAGCAGCTGTACCCAGGGAATTAATTACACGCTTGGGATTCTGTTCTCTGTGAGACCAGGTATTAGTTTTTAAAATAGGACAGCAAAGGGGGTGGAGGGGAGAGGGAGCAGGGCCGGGGAAGGGAGCAAACACCTCTGGACTTTCTTTGCTCTTAGCAACCAACAACCGCCCAGGCTGCAGGTGAAGGAAGCAGGATCAATGGGAAGAGGGATGGAGTCTCAGGGCAAAGGCCCGTGTTCCATCTCCCAAAGGCCTCTGGAAATGTGTACATTAGTCATGTAATGGAACAGTGTACGTGGAACCTCCCCACCACCCCCACGCCAGCACCACCTACACGTACACACATACACTCTCAGAGGGAACTAACCTTCCCGGAGGAAGCCTGGATCTTTGAGTCATCGAGTGTTAGAGCAGAAAGGGATGCTGATTAACTAGTGACTCCCTCAATGTACAGGCAATAATAATAATAAAGGAAGAAAGAGGACCGAATGTGGAACCAAAGAACCAGGTTCAAATCCCACCACTACCAGTGACCAATGCACTTCTCTCTGATGTTCAGTCTCCTCAGTGTAAAGTGATGGGTATGGCCTAGACCCTGTCTAAGGTCCCTTTCAGCTCTGAGCTCCATGTGGCAAAAGGGCTCCCACAGGTTTATGCAGTGATAGCCTCATGCCCCCCAATAACACACACTGGAAAAGAATTAATGACAAATTTCCCCAGAGGTCTTCTGGGCTTATGCTGGCATACTTTGGGGGTTGGGGGTTCTCTACAATTCTAACCTACGAATCCCTATGCAGTGGTCCCAATCCTCACTCTTTCCCTTTCTGTGTCCTTCATTCTCATTTATTTCCCATTTGGGCCAGTAAAATCCGAGCATATCTGGTCTTAGCTGCATCCCTGAGCAAAGCGGAGGAAAGGAAGCCATAACTCTTGGCCTTGGTAAGAATGGCATGGCCACCCACCACCCTGTCATGTCTGCCTTGCTTATCCCCGTCAAACACCTTGCAACTCCCAGCTGTCTGTCAGTAGCTGTTCCCAGGATATAAATAACCAGCTTTGGGGAGAGGAAATCTAGGAGGAAAGGATGAGGAAGGGGGAAGAGGTGGAATGAAGACTGGTGGGACAGGGTCTCCAGGGCCTTCTTCTAGACTTTGCTATCTACTTAGGGTTTACAATATAGAGAGCTGGAAGAAAATCTTCCATTTGTTCTAAACTCCCCATTTTGCAAAGAAAGAAAATGACATCTTCAAAGGAGGCGACAGATACAAGTTGTAAAATAGCAGAACCAGAATTCAAAGTCAAGTCCTTTCAGTCCAAATCCAAAAAATCACTCTGCCGCCCTGATCATTTAAAAAAAACCGGAAAAGGAAAAAAAGAAGAACCAGAGGAGGGAAGAGGGTAAAGGGGAAGGCAGAGTTTTACCATATTAGGCCGTGTTCTTCCATCCTTCCCTACAACTTAATGGAACTCATGTAGAGATATGTGGCCAAAAGCCCTCTCCTCCAAATGCATGTGCACCTAAATGCACTATTGTCTGGGAGGCAGGAGTAATCAAATTGTAAATGTAGGTTTGAGAAGCCAGTGTTATAAGGACAAAACAATACCAGGATTGACATCTTGGAACCAGGGACAGAATCTAAAAGGCATATAAGGAAGGAACAGTCACCGAAGATATTTCATCCAGGCAGACATTAAGAGTCTGCAGAAGAGAGACTTGATAAATAGATGTTGGGGGGAATCCAGAAGAACATTGGAGTTTGGATGGCTGCAGAGGGAAAAGTTTTCATCTGGAACCTAAGAATGGCCCTGTGGCCCACCAATCAGCTTACCCAAGAACCAGCAAGTCGGCCAATCTGGGCATGAAAGCTACAAGACTTGACTTAGGTCAATTCAACAAAAATTGAGTAATTGAGACCACAAATCAATAATCAATCAAACCAGTAAACATTTATTAAGAGCCTACTATGTTCCAGGCACTGTGCTAGGTTTAGAGAACTAAACCTGTTACTTAACTACTGAGCTATAGTATGTTTCCTGAGGTTTTTGTACTCGAAAATAAATGGATTTTGGGGGGGTTTTTTGTTTTTTTGTTTTTTTTCTGTTAACCAGACAACTGAACTTGTGTGGTGTTGAAGAGGAATTCCATAAAAAAGGGGAAAAGGGGCAGGCTAAGAAGGGACCCAAAAGTAGGGTTTATTTAAAGAGGACAATCAGTGTGATAATAATACCCTTCATTTATGAGGAGGTCTTCAAAGCAAAAATCTGAAATAGTAAAAATATGATGATTCTGTTTATAAATGAGCAAATTAAACCTGGGAAAGGTTAAAGTAATGGATTCAGAATTTGAACCCAGATCTCCCACTTCTGAATCTAGTACTTCTCTCTAGATGGGGTAATAGAAAGTTAGCAGCAGCAGCAGCAGAATACCGGAGTCCTGCATTGAAAGATTGGACTGGGCCAGTTTCACTCCTAAGCAGAACTCAACAGAAGTTCTTTGATTGGACCCCTGAATAGAAAGTGCCCCTGCCAGATGTTAATCCACTGAACCAACATCAATTAAATTACCAGAGACCAGCAGGCAAGGCAACAAGTATCTATTAAGAGTTTATTAGAAGTCAGGTATTGTGCTAAGCACTGGGGATACAAGTACAAGCAGGAGACCCGCTGTAGGCCAGAGCCTACCTAGGGGAGTGTGCTCCAAAAGATGTCCTCAGCATCCGTAAAGCCCTCCTCTCTCTGATCAGTCTCCATGACATTTCACTCTTTGTAATCGAGGGAATCCTGTGGGAAATCTTGTTTTAATTGGTGGGAAGAGATGCAGAAGCCCTTGACCTTGAGGACTGCTAGATCTGATGAGAGAAACATAGTCCCTGCCCTCAGGAAGCTCCCATTATGCTGGAGAAGATGGATATAAAGTGATGAAGATACAGGAAAAAAACGTGTACACCACAGAAACAAGCCAATACAAGTGAATGGAGCTGAATGCAAATGTTTTCATGAGCCCAGAGGGCCATCCCAGAGTTTATAACATGTCTGGGGCTGAGTCAAGTTAATCAGGAAAAAGTTTGAAAAGCTGAGAACAAGATGGAGAGGATGTTGAGAAGATAAAAAGGATATTCTCTCTCGGACGAAGGGAAACAAGAATGTGCTCAGGGAAAACGTGGAAAGGAAGACAAGAATATTTCTGAGATTCTTCTGCACAGGACGACCCTTGGACTATTGCTGTGAACCTAGTCCCCGAGTCCCTGCCTTGTCTGACGAATGTTACTCTATGTACTTTAAGACACCGGGGTCAGCTCTGGAGAAAGGTCCTGCTGATTTGGAGCAGTAATGAGCCCGATTTGGAGCCGGCTGCCCCGGATTCAGAATCCAGGTTTACTGCTCATTTATTCCCTATATGATCAGAGGCAACTCACAGCCTCTCTCAGCCTCTGTTTCCTCATTTATGAAACGAGGAGGCTGCATGAAATGACTTCTAAGAGGGTCTTTACAACTCTAGAGAGATTATTCTTGTGATCCTACTTTGCAGAAATACAACCTCAGGAAGGAGGGCAGATCTGAGGGAAATGAGAACGAAAGAAGAAGAGAAGGGAGGGAAAGCAAATTGATGGAGAACCAAAAACAGAGAGTGACTAAGAAAAATACACGGAGAGAAAAAAAAAATAGGCTAAGTCAGAGATAGTGGAGATGTCGAGGAGAGATGGCAAGAAGAGAGTCGGGGTAGGGAGAGAAAGGGGGCAGCCCTGAGGGTTGTCATGGCAACACAGACGGATCTGACTGTGCCAGCAAACACCCGTGTGTGTGTGTGTGTGTGTGTGTGTGTGTGTGTGTGTGAATCTCGCTGAGCCAGAGGCCCCACTAAACAGAGAGAAAGCAGATTCCTCCTTAGGCTCTCTATTCAGAGCTCTCGGGGCTCCCAGGGAGCTTCTGGGGGGCCATAAGCACTGACCTTGGGGCACCCATCCAGCAGCGAGAGCATAATCTGGGGGCAGGGAGTGGGGGGCTTTCTTTCCCTTCACTCTCCCCATCCCCTGAGGTAAAAACAAAAACAAAAATGAAGTCCCAAACTGCAACTATTCCTTCTAGATATTACCAGGAATCCAAGTCCTCCTGAAAGAGAGGAAAGGTCAGAATTATTATGTTTTTCTCTCTCCCTCCTCCCCCAATATTCCTCCCCCAATATTCCTCCCCCCTTCCCTCCCTCTGTGTGTGTGCCTCTGTCTCTCTCCCTCCCTCATTCCCCATCACCCCTTTCCTCTCTCCATCTGTCTCTGCCTCTGTCTCTGTGTGTGTTTCTCCCTCTCCCTCTTTCCCTCTCTCTTTTTATTTCTTTCTTCCTCTGACTCTCTCTCTGTGTCTGGCTCTCTCTCTGTGTCTCTGTCTCTTTCTCTTTTCTCTCTTTCTCTGTATCTCTGCTTTTCTCTCTTCTTTCTTTCTCTGTGTTTTTTTCTCTGTGTCTCTCTGTCACATGAGAGAGGTGTGGGGAGAACCTGAGAACCTGTGGGCACAGCTCTGTTCACATGCAAGGCCAGAGAACAAGTCTGATTTTCTCAGGCCCATGGAAGCAGAGTCCCCCTTTGGTCTGACTGCGCAGGGAGGACTGGAAGGGAGGACGATGAGACTGAGGGCTTCCTCAAAGGGATTACATCCCCTTATATCCAGGACAAAACTATTCTGGGGAGTTTGGATCTGCTTCTGGTTGCAGGAGAGCCTACCTATTGATCAAAGTCCAGAATCTACCAAAGTACCATTTCCCTGCTACTGCTTTCTTGCCTCGGATTATTCATTTGCTTTCTTTTCCCCCTTTCAGTCTCTATTGAACGTTTTGCCTTTTTCCCTTCTCCTCTCTTTTTATTGTCTCCTTTGTTCCCGGCTTCCTCTCTCCCTCCCTTTGTTTCTTTCCTCATCCTTTTTGCGTCCCTGCCTTCCTGAGTCCGTCTCTTGTTCCCTGAGCCAGTGGGTAGCTCTTTCCTCTCCTGGCACCTGCCTTCCCTCTATTTAAATCGATACTGAAGCCAGAAGAGTAGGTGGAAAAATACCGTGCTGGGGACAGCGGGGTGGAGCTCTCTGGAGCTCCGCGTTCATTCTTCCGGCTACAATGGAATCAGAGCAGGGATTCTGAGAATCATTTATCACCAGGACCAGGGTCACCCACGCAGTTCACATACTGATGGCCTCCCCCCATCTTGCCACTACCTTGTTTTCTCTAGGGGAGGGAGAAGGGGGAAAAAAGAGCAAGAGACCAATGGGAGCCACATCGTGTGGGCCACAAAGCAACCAGTTAAACTCAGGATGCATGTAGAGGTTAGAACTTCACTCAACAAATATTTTATAAAATGCCCAGTGTGCCCTACATAAGAAAACAAATAGATGAGCTTCCATAGCCCCAAGGAACTTATCTGTGCACAGAAAAATAAATATAAGGTATTAGAGGGAACCCCGTAAAGGATTTAGCGCTGGAAGGGACTTTAGGGACCATCTAGTACAACTCCTTCATCTTATGGATGAGGAACTGGGGCCCAATTATTCAAGTGACTTGACCATAGTAACACAGATTGTAAGCAGCAGAATCAAGATTTGAATCCTAGTCTTCTAACTAGTACTAATAATAAATAATTATATTTGTAATTATAATAGCTAGAATTTACATAGTGCTTTAAGGTTTGCAAAGCATTATACATGTGCTTTCTCATCAGTCTCCTCAACAACTCTGAAATGTTCATACACTTCTGTTCCTTGGGGGTTGGGGGGAGAGGAAGAAGCTCTGTCTCTAGAATCTATAGCCTTCTATAGGTTACACTGGAAAACCATCACAGCCTAACTGGTTTGATCCCTGATCCCTTGCCTTTCTATTCATGCCGGCACATCCACACCTTGCAACTACAAGTCAGACTTGCAGTAGCAATCCTCTTGGCCAGTGAGGGTCAAGGATGGCTAATGAGCACCTCTTTCTCTATCCAGAGAAGTGGCTATTTAACTAGTTATCAAAGGCAGAAGTAGCAGGAGAAAGGGAAAAGAAAGGAAGGGGCTGAAAAAAGGGAGGGCAGATTGAAGGTGTCAGAGGATACGGTTATTCCTTTTGCATTTTGCCTTTCTTCATAATGGTTTCCATATGTCATGGGTCAGTGTAAGAAACTAAATGGGAAGCTGTGGGAGTTTTGTGGAAGCTAGAGATGACATGCTGGGGCCAGCAGACGACAAAGAAAAAATTTAGAAACTCAGAAATGTATAAAATATTTGTATAGTATTGTGCAATATCTACCTGTTTTGGATTTTCACATTTCTTTTCTGGAAGGCATAAACATTTTATGTGGATCTTCCAGATCATGGGGGATTCCTTAGCCCCTGCATTGTGGAAGGGATAACTGTACCCTCTTCCTCACTAGGACTATATAAAGAGTACAGCAGGTATAGCCCCAGATTAGATTAAGAGACAGGGAATGACTGAATTTATGTGGTGTCCCATGCTTACTAAGGAAGAGGGGAAAAGGGATTCTGTCCAGCCATTAACTTAAATCCTAGAATTTTTACACTCCTCTTTTTGCCCCCATCCTGGGCAAAATTTGAAATAGGAACTTGGAATTTTCTAGCCTGTAGTAGTACAATGCCTGGAACATAGTAAGAGCTTAAATAATGCTTTAAAATTTTCTTCATTGCACCTAAATAGTATTTTATTCTTTCCAATCATATGCAAATATAGTTTTCAACATTCATCCTTGTGAGAATTTGAATTCCAAATCTTTTCTCCCTCCCTCCCCAAGACAGTCATATGACATAGGCTATACATGTACAATCACATTTCACAGTAGTCAGGTTGTGAAAAAGAATCAAAGCAAAAAAGGAAAAACCACAATAAAGAAAAAAAAATTTTAAGTGTACAGAGTCTGCTTTTGATCTGCATTCAAACTCCATAGGTTTTTCTCTGGATGCAATTGGCACTCTCCATCACAAGTACCCTGGAATTTTCTTGCATCACTGCACAGCTAAGAAGAGCCAGGTTTATCACAGTTCATCGTTGTACAATGTTGCTTTTAATGTGTACAATATTCTCCTGGTTCTGCTCACTTCACTCAGCATCAATCCATGCAAATCTTTCCAGGTTTTTCTGAAGTCTGCCTGCTTAGCATTTATTATAGCACACTAGTATTCCATTACATTCGTACAACATTCAGCCATTCCCCAATTCATGAGCAACCCCTCAATTTTAATGAATGCTTTTTGACTGTAATTATATTGGCTCAGAATTTAGAGAAGACGGAAGCCTCCCAGCAGAAATCAGGATATGAAGCAGTGTTAAATAGTGGAAAGAAAACTTGGTTTGGAATCAGGCATTCTCTGGTTTCAAATCTAGGCTAGGACGTGACACTGACCAGGTGATTTCATAGGATCCTGGATTTCCAGTTCTCTCACCCTACCTCCACCTCAGAGAGTCCCCTCTCCCTTGAAGAAGCAGCTCATACACCATTTTCACCACGAAGCTGTTCTTGATCTTGCTGAAATGTCAGTGCCCTTCCAACCACCTTGTATTTAACTATTTTGTACACATTTGTTTTTATTCACTCTATCTTTATACCATGTATTTATATACAGCAGGTATTTGTTGTTTCTTCTCATGAGGAAACATCCTTTCATCCTTTAGAACCAGAGCCCAGCACAAACACTTCCATGTTTGTCCATTGATTGGGATTAGATTTAAAATTAGGATTTGAGTCAGAAGCTCAGAATTAGGGTAAAGATTAGAGCTGTGATCAGGGTTAGGTTCAGATTGGAAGAAACTTGATAAATCATCTAATCCAAACCTCTCATTTTGCATAAGTGAGATCACACAAGGAATGCCAGGGCGAGGATTTGAACCCAGGACCTCTAGCTCAGTGCACTTTGCTATTCTGGCACTCTCTTCATTAATCTGCTAAGTGAGGGTTAATGACACATCCACTATTTCCTCCCAGCTTGAGATTCTATGGCCCTGGGAGCTGGTGGTCCAGTATGGTCCTTGAATCTGTCTACTCTTAAAATAGACCCTCCCCATGAAGCAGCTGTTTCTCTCTCTAGTCTGTGAATAAAATTCTGAATGTGAAGAGCAGCTTTTGAAACCTCTCAAGATGGTAGCTGTTCCTAATGGTCTGTGACTACATTTCCTGTAGCCCACTTCCCGTTAGTTTAGCTAACGAGGGCACCCCCTGCTCTAGACACAGACCAATGATTCTTCTCCAAGAAGTCCTTAGCTGATGGAGACCTATGTAGATAGCCAATGGGCATGTTCTATTAGGCACCGGTTGGCCAAAGTAGGTCCCCAGGGCAAGGCTCAGAGCATCATAGAGTCAGAGTGATCTCGGAAGCCACTCACAGAGGAGCCAAAAGTAGGAAGGAGCTGTGCATTGCGTTTAGGGGGGTGAGGAGCTGACTGGAGATGGCCCCACTTCCTTCGCCCCGGTCAGAATGCATCTTGAATTTTGTATTCAATTCTGGGAAAGGACATCAATAAGCTGGAAAGTGTCCAGAGAAGGACAACCAGCATGTGAAAAGCCTTGAGTCTATGCTGGAGCAAGAGGTTGAAGGAACCAGGAATATTTAACTTGGAAAAGATTCGGGAGGGACAGTTCTTAAATAAATGGAGGATTTTCATGGAGACCCCAGCAGGCAGAACCAGGGGCAGTGAGGTAGGACCTACAATGAGGTCAATTTAGGCTGTGTGTTTATGTCCAGGACCTCAGACAGCCCTCATATGACATAAACTTGGAGTTGTCCTGGTTACCCACATCTGGACACTCTATCTTATGAATATCTTTTCTAAACTCCAGGTGTGGTCTGGTCCACGTGGAAGACGGTAGAACTATCCCTGCCCAAGTCACAAACACTTTGATTGTCTTGTGATCTTAGATAGTTGTCCAGGGCACTGAGATGATTCTCCTATCATCTCCTACCCAGTATGTCAGGGACAGAACTTGAGCTGGTGCTTCCTGCCCTTCAGACTAACCCTTTATCAGTTCTTTTCAGTCTTGGACACCATACCCCTCTCAACACGCACTAAGGTGGAGCCTCTTTTGGGTAGCCTAGTAAAACTCCCAGATCTCATTCAGGCAAACTACCATCCAACCACCCCTATACTTTATACTTATGAAATTGATTTTTTTAAATCAAGTGGAAGACTTGGCATTTTTCTTGATTAATTCAGCTCTAGCCTGTAAAGGAGTAAAATCCTAGGCCTATTCTCTCCTTTCATAGAGGAAACCTGCAGAAGGGAAGTAACTGCCAAAGGTCACACAGAACCAAATATACAAGGTAGGTCTTCTGGTTTCAAATCCAAGGCACTTTGCAGTGTACCACAAGAAATGGCGAATACTGGGAGAAATGGGAGCATTTCACTATTTGGGCGTACATGGGCCCCGACCAGAAGCACCGTTCTCTCACTCCCCAGGTTATTTATGAACTCACAAAGGAGACAGTCTGCAACAGTAAAAAAACTAGCAATGAGAACTGTTACTTCAACATTTCCACAGCAAAAGCATGTGCTTTGTACCCTTTGCACCCTTTGTTATTGGCTCAGATCTTCTTTTTTTTTGAATCATAGAAGGGAAGGCAAGAAGGAGGAAGACTCATTCGTATTCTCACTGCCCTATTACTGACTGACTGCTGAGCTGTCAATCAGCATTGAATAAGTCAGTGTTACTGTTGGCCTGATACTGATTGACAGCTCACCCAGTCAACGTCATTGATAGAGAGGGCTGCTCTGATCTAGTCTCTTTATATGTTTATATTATATTATATTATATTATATTATATTATATTATATTATATTATATTATATTATATTATATTATATTATATTATATTATATAATGTTTATTCAACATGTATTAAGTGCCCCACCATAAGGAATTCACCATTCTAGACACTGTATGAGTACAAAAATAAATAAGACAAAATCTTATCATTCAAGAAACATCCAGTTTAGTAGGGGAAATAAGATGTACATAAAGATAATGCCCCATTGATATAAAATTATTTGATAGGCTCAGCTGACTCATGCTGCCGCCGGTAGATTAGATTCTCATATAAGGGTGGCTGCTACTGCTTTCAGGGTTCCCTTTGGGTGACTATCCTCCTAAATTATAGCTCATGAACCCCCATCGGTATGCTTCCTCCTAACAATCAACCAGTAGACTCGATTCTTTTCTCAAACCAGGAATACATTCTCACATGGATGTCGAGGAAGGGGGAAGAATGGACACAAGCATATCCACAAGGAACGCACAAAGCCAAACCCAAGGCAACTAATGATTCAGGAACTTCAGAGCCCCATTTTCCTTTTTCTTTCTGGAGGGCATGGTGTTGGTGATGAGCAAGTTCTCAGTTGTTCTGGGCTGGCTCTTTCCCGGGTCTAGTGTCTCCATAGGACTAGAAACCTATGTTGGCTCGCCTTTTCTGGCTGAGCTCCATGGGCTCTTCTGCTACTAGGTTGGGGGTGAGCATCAAACCATTGGGCTACTGGGTTCAATTTTCAGTGGATATCTATGGTCTTCTACCTTTAGCCATCCACTTGGAAGATACCCATCCTTCTCTCTTAAGCAGGATTTTTTCTGCTTCAGTTCTACAGAGATCTCTTTCTAGTGCAAAGACCCTTTGTTTAGGACTGCCAGAAACTTCTTCCCTTTGACTACCTCAGAAGCTGGGCTCTGAGATTATTACCTCCAGGCAGTAGTTAGGAAAAACCTTCTTTGCTCAAAAGCCCCTTCCCTCCAAGTGACTCCAACCTGCCTTAGGGTGATTAGTTTCAATTCAGTCAATTTTACCTCTCTTGCTCCTTTGGGAATCTATATAGTGGAGTGGGTAGAGACTAAGGTAAGAATGTAGTCTATGCCCTGGAGGGAAGTTCATTGTTTAGCTGACCTCGGCAGCAGTATTTTAAGTATTCAAGCCCTCCAGCTGTCTACCTTGTCTCTGAAGGCTTTTACTTTTACATTTAAATGTATCTACCCCAATTGACTTTTAGGTTTTTGCAGATATCTTCTCAAAGGCAGCCAATCAACAAATTAATCCACAAGCATTTATTAAGGGCTTATGTGCCTGGTGTTTCTGTAAGCATTGGGAATAAAAAGAAAAGCAAAACCGTTTCCTTCCTTCAAAGAGCTTACATTCTATTAAAAGGGACTACTAGTATATACTAGTTATTTACTGAGTAGATGAAAGTTAACCTTAGAGGGAAGAAGGAAAAGTCTTTGGAAGTAAATCCTGAAGGCATAGCCCCCAGAAGCTGCAGCTTTCCAAACTATCCTCCCAGTAAATGTACCTTTTTTTGGATCAGTAGTAGGGTAATTTTGAAGTTTCACAGAGCTAGATAACATATAATGGTGTCTCAGCACCATTCACACAGACCTGTGCTGGATCCTTATGAGAAAGAAGACTAGATGGGATGGCAATTAAAGATAATTAACTTTTGGGAGAGGAAGGGCAGATAGGATAGAGCACCAGACCAAGAGTTAGAAGACTTATCTTTCTGAGTTAAATCTGGCCTTAGACACTTATTAGCTGTAGGACTCTGAACAAATCACTTAACACAGTTTGCCTCAGTTCCCTCATCTGTAAAATGAACTGGAGAAGGAAATCGCAAGCCACTTCAGGATATTTGCCAAGAAAACACAAATGGAGTCATAAAGAGCAGACACGACTGAATGACCAGCAACATTTTGGCAGGGGAAGGAAGGGAGAAAATGAGGTGGAGTAAGGCAGGAAAGAGTGTGGTGGTCCAAGCTATATTTCAGAACAATAATTAAAACACCAGTTCAAAGAACTCACTGGATAAACAAATGCAGAAGGCTCAGCAGAAATTATTGAAACAGTCAGATTAGCTTGATGAATCTGGTGAACAGATCAAGTAGGACGGAATGTCCAAGGCCTTACCCCTGCTGAAATTTAGAAAAAGCCAATAAGATTTATTGATCTTTGACAATGCAAATTCAACTGAACTTATCACCTATTTATCAAAAATAATTTGTTAAAATAGAAAACTACAGGTTTGCTGTAATTGATAAATTCAGCTCCTCCTGGAGACTTCCTTAGTAGTGGCTGTGCCTGGGTTTCAACCCCAGGCCTTCCTACAACCTTGAGGGTTTATCTTGTATTATTGATTCCAGGAACCAAAATGTCTAGTTTTAGCTCTGCAGGTAAGATGAGCGTACCTGGGAATTGCAGTCAATGTTGACAAAGTCTCCAGCTGACAGATAGCCTTCTTTTAGGTGGTAGCATGCTACTGATATAACGAGTTCCCCTTGTGAACCTGTAGAGACTAGGCTCTGAAGGAGCTAAGTTGTTTGATTTTTGGAGAATATGCTCTGGGGCTGTTATCCTGACTGATCACTGCTCATATTGCTCATTGTAGCTAACAGGATCCAGATTTCTCACGCACTCCATCCCAACCAGGCTTCCCAATGGCTCTCCCACTCAACTCACCCACTCTCTTACTCTGAAAACAGTCTTTCAAGAAAAACAACAGCATCTTCGTGTTTGAAAATGCCATGGCAATTGACGGTCCTACGGTTCCATTCACCATTCCTCAGGCTCTCCAGACCAAAGCTCCTTCCCTTAGCTACCATTTCCCTAAATGTCTCCCCCATTAGAATGCCAGCTCATGGAAGGCAATCAAGGGCTGATTGATTAATATCCCTGTCCCTAGCATCGTGTCTCATGGTAAACTCTTAACAAATGCTTCATTCTGTTATGGAATGTTATTCTATAAGAAACGATCAGCAGGATGAATAGAGAGAGGCTTGGAGAGACTTATATGAACTGATGCTGAGTGAAATGAGCAGGACCAGGAGATCACTATACAAGGCAACAAGATTATATGAAGATCAATTGTGATGGATGTGGCTCTTTACAACGGCGAGATGTTTCAGTCAGTTCCAATGCGGTCTTGTGATGGAGCGCCATCTGCACCCAGAGAGAGGCTGTGGGGACTCGGGGTGGGTCACAACATAACATTCGCACTTTTTTGTTGTTGTTTGCTTGCTTTTTGTTTTCTTTCTCATTTTTTCCCTTTTTGATCTGATTTTTCTTGTGCAACATGATAATTGTGGGAATATATATATAGAAGAATCACACATGTTTAACATATATTGGATTACTTGCTGTCTAGGGGAAGGAGTGGGGGGAAGGGGAAATTTTTGGAACACAAGGTTTTGCAAGGGTGAATGTTGAAAATTATCTATGCACATGGTTTAAAAGTAAAAAGCTTTTTTCAAAAAATCCACCCATTCTAGCACTGTCCCTCAACTACATCAACATCCCTAATGGTCCTAGATACTTTGGCCCAATATAATGAGAATGCCCCACCTTGTCCAGTGTTCTGCTCATACTATTCTCTGTGCATTCATTTGTGAGCACAACAGATCCAGATGGCAGGAGGGGGAGGATTTGAATAGGCGTGCCTGCACATTGGGTATTGCCTAGCTTTGGGTGGGCATGCATGCATATTGGATATTGGCAGAGAGACAGTCAGAGAATCTCATTCTGTGCAACTGCATGTGTATGTATAGTAATACCACTAATAATAGCTGACTTTTAGGGCTTGGAAAGCAATTTGCAGACAGTGTCTCAAATGGACTTCTCTAAGAACCTTTTGCAATACAGTACAAGAGGCATTATTATCCACATATCATAGATGAGGAAGCTGAGACTCAGGTTAAATGATGTACCCACAATTTATAGGTGATGAAGGCAAGATTTGAATACATCTCCTTCTGACTCAAAGTTCAGCACCCTTTCCATTAACAATAATAGCTAAAACTCATATAGCACTTTAAGCTATATTATTCTATTATCTCATTTTATCCTCACAACAACTCTGGGAGGAAGGTGCTATTGTTATCCCTGTTTACAGATGAGGAAACTGAGGTATACAGAATTTAAGTTACTTGATCAGGGTCACACAGCTTAGTAACCGTCTGAGGGAGAATGCAAATGGACTCAGTTTTTCCAGGTCTTATATCTGCAGTCCCACTTTCTCTGCCTGTATATAGAATGTGGAATGTGGAAGAAGAATCTATCTATATTCCTATATATATTTCTGTAGCTATGTATTTATATATCCATATGGATGCAAATGTTTTTGAACATGTAGTTCAGTGGAGATTTTTATCCTTTTGAATAAGTGTGTGAGCATGTGTATGAGCTGTGCCTGGTTACAATTCTCAGTGCTAATAAGGGCAAAGCCAGGAGCTCTACTCTGCATAGAGCTTCCCTAATTTTCTATGCTAATCTATCTCCATAATACCATTAATTTGTCACATTTGCATAATGTTTTTATATCTCACTACTCCATGTACTCACCACTATTGCCCTTTGAGATAAGGATGCCTTGTCATACCCATTTGACAGATGTGAATAATAAGACTTAAAGAGGTTGTAACAAGTCTAATGTGGTCTCGAAGCATCTAGGTGGTAGAGTGCTGCAAATGGAGTTAGGAAGACCTGAGTTCAAAGCTGACCTGAGTACTTACTAGCTAGGAGACTCTTGAGGAAATCATTTAAACTTTTTTGGCTTCAGTTTTCTCATCTGTGTAAAATGGGGATAATAACAGCCCTTATATTTTAGGGTTGTTGTGGAAATAAAGTGAATTAATTTTTGTAAAGGTTGAAGGGATACATAAATTCTATTCTCATCATCATCATCCAGGTTCACTTAGTTAGTGAGTACCTGATGAGCTGACCCACAGATGTGTCACAAGGGTAACACATACAATACTGTAGCTGGGTAACATCATCCTTGTCAATGGAGGATGACATATTACTTATTATAATATTGATTCAGATGCTTTAACCTCATTCAGGTTACACACAAAAATTGTATTAAGGGCCCACTAAAAGCAATACACCTCATGGTCTTAATGTTGAAAAGCATCCCAGAAAAAAAAATGTTACCTCACAGGAACTAGCCAGGGCAGAAGATAAAATTAGGGAAGCGGGATGCCAGCAAACCCAAATCCTGTGGTCTTTGGGGTTTTAATCACAATTACTCCACATTGCTTTGCTTCTCCATTCCTATTCTTGTCTCTTGCGGATCTCAAAAGCCCTGAAGAAGAAAAAGCAGAATGAGAGAGGGGGAGGAGAGATAGAAACAGACAAAGATGGAGAGAGACACACACATAGAGAGACACAGAGAGAGAGAGACAGAGAGAAGCTGGAATAGAGGAAAAGCAAGAGACAATAAGAGAAAAAGACAGAGCTTAAGAGAGAGACAGAGACAGAGACAGAAACAAAGTAAGCAATGGAGAGACATCGAAAGAGAGACATAGAGACAAACACAT